>NW_022987582.1:4096689-4269189 GCF_902827165.1 Trematomus bernacchii | reverse complement strand
GGGGTATAGTCACTAAAGTAAACTAGTAAAACCTTTGGAGGAAGACTCGTGTTTGTTTTTTGTGTGTGTGTGTGTGTGTGTGTGTGTGTGTGTGTGTGTGTGTGTGTGTGTGTGTGTGTGTGTGTGTGTGTGTGCTGGGGGGGGGGGGGGGGGGGGGGGGGGGGGCTGTAACAGAGATTTTACTGCTGGGATGCCAGTTCTTCCACAGACCCCACATCACCCTGAGCTTCCAAGCTGTGAAAACATACCGGAGGTTTGTTGGTTCTTAGTGGCTAATAAGGTGTCATTGTGCGGTGGAGCTGTCTGATATATCCCACAGAGTCATTAGGACGGCACGAATAGATTTAACAGAACATCTATTGCACTCACACACGTGCACCTCTAAATGCGCAAAAAATCTGCCTTTAGTCCTACAAAAACCCATACGTTTTATTAGAGGAGATTCCAGGAATGGGGCAGGCTTTGCTCAGTTTTCTCTGACATGGTGAAATATTCCTCTGCTACAGGAATACAGGACTTGAAGCCCGATTAGAACCTGCAACATCAAAGCATTTGGCTTTCAAAGGCTTTCTTTTATAGCTAACTTCAGGAGTCCTGGCTCCTATGTGTCCAGATAGCTTCTAAAGGCCTGTTTTCATCCTCATCACCTCCTGATTCAACACCACATATCCTCTCCCACCACCACCGGACTGCTGCTATCAGAAATCCCCTGATATGATGTCTGGGTTTCTCTACAGAACAGGACATTTGGAGACTATTGCTGAGGGAAAATGCAGTCGTCCAACTCTGCCGTTTGACCCTGTTAGTCCCGAGGGTTGATTAGAGGCTATCTCGGACTCGCTCTTTGAAGAACGCACTCCTGTCTTTTCTCATCCGGTGCAGTTGATCCATCTTGGCGAGCTGGCACTGCACTCATTGCGGTTCAACTCTAATGGAGTGAACATGAATATCACTGTCAATTGTGGGAGCCTCGTACATGTGGACTGTGGTTTGTTATTTCAATAGATATGAGTAGGCTGATAGAGAAACACTGCCTCCCAAAGCTGGAGCAGAGAAAATAGACAGGTCTCTGTGGATCTGGTTGTGGCTCAGGGCTTTAGTAAGTGAGAGCCTGAGTTGTGTCTGCCTTGATGTGACCTCTGGGAAGGGTGGTTAATGACGCTCTGGGGTCTCTCATGACTGCTGTGTCAAGTTGCATGAGTCAGAAATATACACTTGACTTTATCATAACACCCTCACATTGCTCATTGATAAGGACAAAGGCTTTCCTCATCAATTATTAGTCACTGCTCCAGGCCAAGTGGACAGCAACTTACAGTAAATCACAAAGAACAACAATCAGCACACTTTATCTCCTCCTCATGTACTTGTAATTGTCAGTCAGTGACTGACTGATGAAGGTTTCGTCTTTATTAAAGATCAACACTAGAGGAGTTGTCCTGTGATGACATCATATTCCCGAGAAGCAGCTGTGTTTTCTCAGAGTCACTTCAGCAGGAAAAGAGCTGAACCCTACAGAGCAATATGCCAAGAAATGTAAATGTAGAGTGGGAGTAAATACTAGCTTTTTCATTAAGATTAGGCTTTTAAAATAAAGGATGATGTTGTGTCCTCATAGCCAGGGTGTTCAAGAGGCTGACCAGGCAATCAAAACATATTATTGTTTTCATTTGCTCAACTGAAACATCTTGATAAAAGACCAAAAAAGAAAGATATTAGATAAAGTGCAATCATTAATATCAGTCAACGGAAAAAAAGGAAATCTGAAAAGAGTTAGTGTTAATGTAGTAAAGTTAAAAGAACATCACTGTGTGAAATGTGTTATCAACAAGCATACAATTGCTAAAGTCAAGTAGTGCAAATACCTTAAATTTGTACTAAGGAACAGAATTTGTGTAAATGTTTGAGAAAAGCTGTTAAAATCAAACATTTCTTTAGGAGAGAAAGCAGGACAAATTACAGCAAAAAGATGAACAGGGTGGTTGGAGCTCCACCTCATGCTTACCTGTGAGGTACAGCAGGTGTGAGATCAGCACCATGGACAGGTCCACCTGACAGGTACACTCACCTTGAGATCTTTCTTTTTCAGACAGCATCATCATGTTCATTCACAGATACAAGTTCCAAACTTTAAGATGTACAATGTATCCTTTACTTTTGCAACACAGTGATAAAAAAAAGGATAACGTGCATTTCTGAGCCGAAAGAAGCGACACATGTCTTTTTTTCTTTACTGAGAAGGTAAAATGCTACACCTAAACAAACCTGTTTTCCCCCTGAAACAATGCTTCACTATTAGGCCTTCTTTAGGATGTAAGTAAATGTTCGCTGGTGTTGTGACCTCTGACCCTGACTGCCCCCCTGTTTCCTGAACCAGATGCTGCTCCTGTGGACCGAGGCCGTCTCAACCTAAACAAAGTAATCCTCCACTAAACAAGATGGATATTGTATCACCAACCTAGTAAATACCAGAAGGTCTTAAACACAGAGCTGCTCTTTTTACTGTTTCCCACTGGAACCAACAGGGAGGAATCACTTCTTGAATGTATGGACGGACATAGAAAAATAAACTATAACTTACCACAATCTTACTTTTTACATTTCATGGAATATTAAGGCATACCAAAACATGCCCTCTTGTGGGGGATATAATTAGAACATGCAACAAGTCCTCCAAGGAAAGGTTTGAAAGTCTGCACTGGCTACATGTCAAACATTTGAGATTTGGATATGTTTCCTATGTGAAAGTCTTTTGATCTCACTTGGTTTAAGCTCGGCTAGATGGAAACATAAATCTAAAATTCTCGTGGGTTAGGTTTAAACATATCTGCCAAGGTTGCATAATACTATTTTTAGTGTCAGCTCACAATAACTGCAGTTGATAGCACAGCAGTGATGGAATGAGACAGTACAGCATTTTATTGGGATGCCAATTAATGGATGAAAGGATAAAAACACGCATTGTCTGCGCATAGACCTGCAGAGAAAGCAAGGCTGTTACAATGGGTTAATTTAAATAATATTTGCATTTAAAAAAAAACGTTATTCGTTTCGAAGTTTCTTTTCAGTGAGGCAATTTACTTTTCTAATTTTCCTCGCTGTGAACGCAGTGGACATGATACAGATCTAAAATAATGTTATGAGGATTTATATTAGCCTACTATAATAACTATATTGTAATTGTTTTTGTTAAAATAGTGAAATGATTTGAAATAAAAGCGTTTCCCACTTATCTTTTCCAGCTCTGACTTTGTATTAGGTTTCTGAAAGTGCATTGGATGCTCCCACCCCTCGCTTCACGTAATTCATCTTCTTGGCCAATCACGCCCCTCTCCAAAAAGTTTACGCCATGCAGCCTATAAGAACTGCCTAAGTTTCTCAAGTATCAGAAAATACTTGTCCTCTCAAGAACCCATCTATGGATACGTTGGTGCCTTCAAATCCAGATAGATCTACAGGTGGACCAATTCCTTGACTTCATGAGAGGGAAATCACTTGTTGGACACTTTTTGGCCGCTGTCTACCCAAGTGGAGATGTCTGAGGAACATTTGGGGGAAGAATCGGTCAGCTCCCCTGTCTCTCCTGTGGACAGCCAGAGCAACAGCGAGGGGGAGCAGGACAGTCAGCCGAAGAGGTGTGGGAGGAAGAGGAGACCGAGCAGGAAAAACGGGGAGGACTCAGATAGCCCGACCCCTGGGAAACGAGGGAAGAAATCAAACAGCAGCAGCCCCCAGTCTTTCGAGGATCTCCAGTCGCAGCGGGTCATGGCAAACGTCCGGGAGCGCCAGAGGACCCAGTCTCTCAACGAAGCGTTCACATCTTTGCGGAAAATTATCCCCACTTTGCCCTCGGACAAACTCAGCAAAATACAGACCCTAAAACTTGCAGCCAGATACATCGACTTCCTCTACCAGGTGCTTCAGAGCGACGAGCTGGACGCCAAAATGGCAAGTTGTAGTTATGTGGCTCATGAGAGGCTGAGCTACGCCTTCTCAGTGTGGAGGATGGAGGGCGCTTGGTCCATGTCAACATCTCACTAGTATCTGGAGAAATTATGCCCTAAATGGTACGCTTGATTTGCAAAATAAATGCATGTTCCAAGCATTAAACTATGGAAATATAACCTTACTTAACAATGTTATTTGACGGCTTTATTCTGGTTTAATGCACCCAAATTATTTTGTGTTGGCCTTTTTTCTCTACACACTTTAGTGATAATGAATGCGTTGTCTAACCTCCAGGTGACTGCTGAATCTTCTGATCACATTCTGACGGGACACATCTGGAGTCCAATGCTGGATACATGGGATCACTCTATTTAAACCAAAGACGACAGAAACTTTGTGGGATCATTTTGCCAAGGCCCGACATGGACTTGCAGCCGTGCCTTAGCTCCATACACTCCCATTCTGATGCGTTTTCATGTTGTTGACGACGAATGTTGAAAATATCCTGTTTTTTTTTTTAGGAAAAGGCGTTTATAATGAACGTCTTTGGGCTTATTTCTGTGGAGGTCATAGTGCATTATTGAAGCAGTTGTGAGTCTGTCAACTGGTGGTGTAGCTCACATTATAGGCTGACTGTGTGGATCTAACCTGTGCAAAAAATATTTTCAGAATACATTTATTTATTTATTGGTGAAACGTGGTACTTTGAGGAATTGATATTGTGTCTGAAGTACAAAATGCATTCCTATTTTTTACTATCGTTTGTTGTACATTTCTGTTGTAAATGTTTGTATATTTTTTTGCATTAAAGAAAATGACAATCAAAGTGTTTGCCTTTGGCTTTTTTGTGCCAAACAGAATCAAAATCAAAAGCACTGGATATTTTGCATACAACGTAAACTATAGACTACTACTACTACTAATACAAATGCTTTTGTGCATGCATCACGTGGACTGTAGCCTACTTCGGATTTAATGACTAAAGCTTCCACTATATCGCCAGTCACTTGGGAAAACAGATGGAGTTATTATTGGCTCAAGTGAAAGCGTTGGAGAAACATTCAGCTTTTTTTTTTACATATCGGTATACATCCAAAAGGAACAAAGAAAATACATTTTCTCGTCATTTAGCACAAGTAAAACTATTTAAGACACAATCCAAACGTGAGAAAAAGTTTTATTGGTGAAAAGAAAAACCTGCTGTAGAAAAACAGAGTCAGTCTGTATAAACGAAGTTAAAATTCCACTTTAATTAAAATTTGAAAAGCCTCGCAAAGTCTCCAGTTTCTCTCTCACTCTCTCTTTTCCTGGATGTGTTTACAGTTGGATTAAGGACCTGAGACTCACCATTATAAGTAAATAAGTTACACTGGGGTCATGTCAACCTGCTATTGGGCCCATGCTACAGTCTCTCAGCTGAACATAAACAGTGAGGCAGTGAAGTGCTCAGGATTTTAGACATTTAAAAGTCTGAAACTAGAACGACTTTCTTCGATGTGTTTTATTCAAGCATTACAATCCGTGTCCTGTAAACTCTTGATGACAAAATCAAATAATTAAATCATAATTGGAATATTTAACCTATTTGACAGAAGCTATTGCATTTTTTTAAATGACAACATCATTATCAGTACAGTTTTACGCAAGAAATGTATTCCCATTATTGTCTCTAAATAAATCGTTCATAGTGTTATCGTGCTGTGATTGATCACAGTGATCCGGGAATGTGTTTCTCACTGTCCAAATCAAAGTGTGTGCCCGTTTGAAGGTGTGTAATTGGCTTGCGAGGCATGTATGGAATTCCCAGATGTCTATGAAATTTAAGGAGGCCGTGATGGTATGGGCTGAAGGTCTTTACATACAGACTATTCCCACTGAAATGTGAGGGGAAATACACACTCACAGTGTAGATCAATAAACAGATTTTTTTTTACATCTCTACAGTGAAGAATATTCACTCAACATGAGCAGATAAATAAACAGGGCCTACAATAAAGGGCATGGGTCACAAAATACTTTTTCCAATTCAGTCCTTACGAAATGCAATAGGTTTAAATACATTTCCTCTCCCCTTTCTTCAGGAGAGAGGAGTTGGCAATTGACACGATGCAGAGGCAGAGAATGAAACCTATTTAGAACAGATGTTAGTATTTTTAAAAAAAGTCACGTGAAACGAGCAGATGTTCAGACTGTGGAGAGAGCCTCGCCGCGCAGCACATTACTCTGCAGAGAGAGAGCTCGGAGGAGCTTTGCCTCTGCACACAACGAACATTTGTGTTACATTTAAATCATCTGTAGGTTTTATTAAAATGGATTAATAAACAGGGACACCTGCGGGGAGTAACATGGAGCTGACTGACGGCACTGACACAAAGGTAGGCTGTAACAAAAGGAAGTCTGACTGTAACTTGGTGGTGATGGTGTGTTCACGTTCTGATTATTTGTCTGTAATTTGATATCTGAAGATCAGGATGTTTTTCCAAAGCTTCCAATACTAACAGGCCTTCTGAAGTCGACGTGTCAGACTGCTTTGAAGCGTGTGTGTGTGTGTGTGTGTGTGTGTGTGTGTGTGTGTGTGTGTGTGTGTGTGTGTGTGTGTGTGTGTGTGTGTGTGTGTGTGTGTGTGTGTGTGTGTGTGTGTGTGTGTGTGTGTGTGTGTGTGTGTGTGTGTGTGTGTGTGTGTGTGTGTGTGTTGGGAGGGAGGAGGGGGCTTGAAGAGAAAACGAAAAAAAATGTATCATCCAGCATCAGGGAAAACAAAAATGTATGACACATAATATAAACCCCTGACTTAGCCCATACGAGAACTGTTCTGTCAGACATTACGATACGTTGAATTAAATAGAGGAAATGTACTGCACTTGCACTATCACTTTTCACTTTTTTTTTCTTTTTAAAAATGAAATAATGGGTAATGCTTCCATGTTTTCCATCTGCAGTTTATAAAAAACGTTAGACTTCTGCGATCTGGGCAGATGTTTATTTATTAATCATTATTTAAACAACCTATATTATTATTATTATTATTATTATTATTATTATTATTATTATTATTATAGTTACAGTTAATTTATTAATGCAAAATGGTTTTGACAATCTGTAGTACTAGTATTCACTAGAGCCTGACGGAAAAAATATAATCATTGTGCCGATTTTATTTCATGAGAAAAGTTCTCTATTTTGTTACAACATATCGCAGTTTATTCACATGTGTCAGCAGCTGACAAGTGTTATATATCGTGAGAATTTTTGTTCCTAAAATATATTAACCAACATTAATAAATGTGTTAATTTGTCCTCCAGATTTTTTCTCTTGTTGTTGGCTTTTTTAAATGTTGCATTTCGAACAATCTTTATTTCATTTTTTTTGTGAGTGCAGCAGATTATATGAAAAACTGATAATTAATGTTAGACTTACTTTAATAACAATATGCACTCAGACGACTTAAATTATTTTTGTGTTGTTGCCTCAGTTTTTTTATTATTGGGCTCAACAGGAGAGAGCAGGTGCAGACCGTGCAGACTTTACGGCTGTTCCACAATTTTAAGTGGAATTCCAGATTTTCCATTGTGAGACTCAAGGAGAAGTAAAAAGTCCTCTGGTTGGTAATCAAACTTTTCAGGCCCACACACAGTTTCATCCACACCTTCAACAATGGCAGAAATTGAATAGTAAAGCCAGGAGCAGTTGCACTGCGTGGAGATAAGATCAGAGGACTGCACTTGAGGCAAGGAAACAGAGGAGAGGCTACACAGAAACAGACAGCTACAGTGCACACCTCCTGAATCTGGAGTCTTCTGATTATTACATATATTTACATCTAACACACAGCTCTTTTTTAGATGGTTTTTCAGATACACGCATGAAAAATCTGAATAGTTGTTGTCCACAGAAAAAACGTACATTAACTTAAAAGCAGTCATATTGTGTAGCATTTTATCTCTGTTAATCTCTGAGTGGATAGCAGACATCAGTATCTGTTTAAATGCCACTGACCTTTACTGCTGTTAAAAATGTGCATCTACCTGCAGCTGTGTATACTTTTCACATAACAGCACCATGAGATCAGACATCAGGTTCAGGGAGAACTGTGTGTCATATAAAGGATGGAATTTCATATTTCCATTCTCTTTACCCATTCCCAGCAGGACGAAGATAATAATAATAATCAATTTCTAAATTTAAATCAGTTGAAAGTTTTAAATCTCAATACAAAAAATCTGTTTTGGAAAACCACGGTTCATTCTCACATATTTGAGTTTATTGTCACGATAGAGTTTTGAAACAAATTGATCTGTTTTATTGTGAATTTAACTTAATTGTATCTGTACCGTGCAAAGCTTAAAATGAGAATCCTCTCTTAAATCTACAACATGAAACCACTGACTCTTTTATTTCCTTTTTTTATGTACGTGCGCAGGTGTGTTTCTGAGAATTATTTGCACACTCGGAGAGTCGGAGAGCCACTTTTTAGAAAATAATACAGGACAAATGTGCCTAGTCGACTGCTCCAGAACCTTTGTCCCTGCAATGAAATGAAGCTCATGGCGATAAAAGCTTGAACACATTTTTATAGATCAGAAGGCTTCAGGAGTCTTATTTATTTAATCATTTAAAATGAATCTCCTGCACTCTTAATAATCAAATGTTGGTTTAAAAGAGTTGTCGAAATCAAACTGATCCAAATCACTCTGGAAATCTATGTGAATCTCACTTACTAAAGTATTTTCCACTAATAAAAACCATTGCCTTAACACAAATCAGTTTGATCCAAGACTGAGTCCAAGGCTCTTATACGTTATCTCCAGGCATTGAGAAGTGAGGATACTTTATGTCAAATACTGTACATTTCTGTGCTGGTTCAGCAGCAGATGTTGAAATAGCACAGACACCTGCATTGCACTTACTCAATGTCTTTAAACATATGAGAACACAACAGAAAGAGATATGATTGGGTATTTTGCTGGTAAAAACTATTGACTGAAAGCTTTAACAGATTGATGATTCATTTATTACTTTTTATGATTTCATTTGTTTCATCTCTCATTTTCAAAAGTCAAAGAAAACTTGGTTTGGTTAAAGAAAAAAAATTGCATTTAAGAAATCAGCAACTTGCTAAAAGAAAACCAAAACTTTAACACTGAATGACATTTCTTGAGAAAAACTGATATTTGCAAAGATGTTTTATATAAGATATAAGAGTTATATGGCCCTTGATTTGAATGATCCAAATAAAAGTCTAAAATCAGGGACATTCGTTGTTTAGATTTTTCAGCAGAAGTAAACACAACATGAGGAATTGAACTCCTTTCCCTGTTTAAGAAAATGTTAAATAGATGCTTGTTTGAATTGGGTTGAAGGCTTGTGGATACACACCATGTTTAAGTTGGCAAATTACAGATTTTGAAAATGTGAAGCAATAACAGGCCAGTCACACTGGTCATGAAGAATGACGACAGGAATGAGGCATGCACCGCTTGCAGACCAGAGATGTCCTCTGATACATGTCCAAAGGGCACAGTCGAAACGTGTGCACCTTGTGTTTAACCTTGGTTGCGTGTGATGTGTGCCACCCAGGCTGCAGACAAGACACGGATCAGTGTGTTTAAGGGCAATGCGAAATGATGTCACATGGACAGGAAAAGGCTGAAAAGGGCTTGGCACCTTTTGGAATTGGCCGGATCCCCATTGGTTTAGGAGAAACGCTGGAATAATAAACAGGCAATCAGAAGGCAGCGTGAGCGTACACAAAGGCATTGCAAAACTTTGCAGATAATAAAAGCAGATTTTTCACCGAAGGGGAATGATTATTTGTGTTCTTCAGTTGTCCATAAATAGAGGGCCCCTCACAGGAAGTATAAACACACAGACAGAGTGGAGGGCTGTCGTATCCAACACAGTGATTTCAAACACTCCTGTTTATGTTCAATCAACATGGAGTATATAACTGTAGCCCCAGTTTGAGCTCGGAATACAGAGGATTATTTTCTAAGGAGAGAGGGAAAAAGAATACCTCACTATAGAATGTAAACTGTTTGATGAGTGTTTCACTTATTGTGGAAACTGAACCGCAAAATAAGTAAATCTTATAAAGCACATGCATCAGATCATTTTCCTAGAATAAACATATGCAATGTGGGTGAAAGTTATTTAAAATCTAAACTGACTCGAAGTAACGTCTTCCTGGATGTGGATAATGGCAGAGCACAATTAGCCCTTTATTGAGGGACAGAGCATGCAGGCCTCGTGTAGGGCCCGGAGGTTAATAGGGCTCTAATGATGCAGGGTCCATGCTGCTGGCCCTGAGGCACTCCACCCCTCCCCAGGTATTAATCCCATTACCTACAGGCCCAAAAATCCCACCAACATTGAATACCGGAACTTTAATGTCACGCTGATAATTGATTGCTGTTACCTAGAGTTACAATGATCTCCTTATACCCTCTGAACCATCTTAAATACCTCATTCTTATCCAATTTTGTGAATTCTAAGCAGGCATTATGTGAATGCAGGAGAATCTAATTGACCATTACTGCCAAAACTGGTTCAATTACAGAGTGTAGATAGTCATTTCAGTTGGGCGCATGCACAACAAATCATCCCTGCATGAATGCCCAAATAATGCCTACAAATGTAGCATTCAAAATAAATTCAAATGTCAAAGAATGATCAATCCAAAACTTTAACTTCATTAGTAGACCTGTGGTGTGATGTATCAATCCCCTCCTGCCTGTCATTTAGAGAGTGTTTTCCAATGTGTAACAAAGGTCCAGAGGAAGATTTTTTACACGTAAGAGGATTTAAAAAAAGTTATATTAACATAGAAAATGTGCTGAAAATCATATGCAGCATCAACACATGGATTTGTAGAACTGGAAAAAAGGAAACATTGCGTTTAAACTGCTTTTGGAGAAAAAAAGATGTTAATTATATTTGCATTCTGGACATCCAGCTATGTCATGTTTAAACAAGAGTTTTTATTCTTTAAATGTAGAACTTCATAGTTATATTTGTAACTCTTGCCATAGCATATGTATCTGAACAGGTTACATTTTGATATGTGTTGTTCTAGGCAAGTTCTCACCTGGCTTTAATGTTCAATATAAGTTATGACTCTTCATGTCTTTCCTCACATCCCAGCAGGAGCCTTGGTGCAGGCTGTGACTCTTCACACATGGCGTCAGGATCCTTCAGTCCAACGACAGAGGAGCCACCTGGTCAGAGGACCAACACAATAACAACAACAACAGTAACAATATGAACTGTATGACTGATGTTTTTTTATATACATCCGTGATTAGTGTTTGGCTTTTTTCAATTGATAAAAACGTGTAAACTTGTATCCTTTAGTATTAGTTTTATAATATCACTAAAACCAGTCCAAATATGTATATCTGATAATTACACATATTCAAAATGCTAATGTTAACAATTTCAATCCTAATTCTCTCCTATTCATAAAAGTGAAAAACTGAAGGTTTAATGGTGTGAGCCGCCACAAAGTTATCATAAACTTTTATAACAGTATAGTCTTTGAAGGACTCCATTGAGACCCAGTGATAATCTCAGTGTAAGACAACATGAACCTCATTTATCTCCTCTATCTCTATGTCATCAGGGCGCTCACTTCGTCCTCCACAACAGAGGACCGGCTGTCTGTGACCTTAGTGCTAAATCAAGTTCAAAGAGGACCACTGGTGTTTGGCAGATAGTTTTACATCGGGGCAGTGGGAGAACAGAGTGTTTGGTCAACCTCTGGCTCTCCCTTTGATTCGCAGCTCTCTGTGGCCCCTGGCAGAGCGACACCACTTAAGGCCCTTTACTCAGCAACACTGGTCAGTCTGATAAGATCTGGGTGATAACGGACTTCACTTTTCATGTCTTTTTCTTTTATTACCCGGCATTCTTACACACTTTACTGTCCTATTTTATACTAGACATTCCCACTCTAGTAAAAGACCTAAATCTGATCTGAAAAGGTTACATCAAACTTTTTCACGCGTCTTTTATTAATTCTAACAATACTGTCTAGATTTGCTGTTGAATAATAACACATTCAAGGACAGACTTAGAGTATATATGTAGTTTCGTTCCAAATGTTGAGATTTTATTTGAGAGTTTTATTCGATTGCATGAAACCATCTTGTGCATGACTTCATTATGTGGCTCTTTTGTATTCATCCAAGTATATAAAATAGGAAATAAAGTTTAAATCACCCGTGCAATGAATTAAACCCTTTCTTAACATTTGACAGTGCTGCTTTGAAGCAGATGATTGGCAGTCATTCACTTTTCCCTTTCTGAAATATAATAACAAGATGTCAGCATCTACTGTGTGAACGCAGCAGTTTACTCTGGGCCATGTTCTGCTGTTTTTGAACCAAATAGTCTGGTACCAGCATACATTATCCAAGAGCGAAGAAATATATGTGGCACATTAACTTTCCAGGACGACGTCTGAACACAACTGGAAACCCATCAGGAAAAACAGTGCTGTGTTTATTCGGTTTTACAAGTGTATTATCACATTATAGGAATGAAAAATGTATTGTGATTAGAATGCTGTTTTTTTAGGACCAACCTCAAAGAGTTAATAAAATAATTCTCTGAAGCAGAAGCCTCATTATTTCACCACGCATGCAGTTTCCTGTGCTTTTTATTGGTCAAAGAATATGCACTATTTTAGAGGAAGCAGAGTTTTAATGGTGCAGAGAAAGGAAAAAAAGTACAGTGAGTTAGCAATGTTATAAAACAGCAACATGTGTAGGTCATGGTAACCTTGACGAAATACTGCAGAAAGTGTGAGTTTCAAACGTCCTTGGGAACATATGTTTAAGTGAGTAATTCTTGACATTTTTAACGAAAGAAATGCCTGCCAGAGTATCAGTGTGTTGCGTGTGACTCACACTTTTTCTCACACACACATTTTCTCTGCTTTATGTGTTATTTTGGTTCATTTCCCTGACCTTTAACACTTGCCCTAGAGAGATGCAAATGCCCCAAGAACATAATGGTTCTCTTCCTGTGTAAAAACTAGGCCGTAAAGGGAGATAATTAGGGTTGTCATGACAACAGGGTCCAGAAGGCCAACGGTGCCGCGTTCGCTTGCAGAACTTCAAAAGGTATCAAAGCTCCACCAGCGCTGGTACAGGAGCTCTGGTTTGAATTAGAGAGCGACTTCAACAATCTCCCTTCAAATTCAAGATCAATATGGAACACCCCCTTGAAAAAAAAGGAGAATAGAGAAGAAAAGACCAGCTAGTCCTCGTCCAGACAGACGTAGAGATCTGGATTTCATTAGAGACAATCATCTTATCTGTTTCATCTCGATGCTGCCCCAAGGGTTGGCAGGCGGAGCAGTGGGCTCTTTGCAGTTTCAGAAAGCCTGCATCCAGCCAGAGGCCTGTGGATCGGGTCATTAAAACACTCCTGCCCCTGCTGCTAGTGATAAAATATTTTCATGCTTTTGTAAATAGATTTTCTACTTTCAACCCCACAGGACACAAAAAACACAACTTTTCTTCTCTCGGTATCCCAGGATAAGGATGTCCTACAGTTTGAGAGGACTCAGCCAAAACATTGTTAGTTTTGCTCTCAGGTGAAGCTCTCATGGGAGTCTCTGTACTTTTGTTGATTTCTTTTCTCAATCTGTGGCTGAACTTCACCAAGGAGTTGCTCCATGTTTGTTAACGCCGGTGTAACGGCATGTGGCACGGACACCTGTCAAAGCAGCATGTATAGAACTATTTTAGCCTTCACAGTATTACTCTTTGCTCAAGGTTACTCACACAATCTAGTAGGCACTATTGAAAGGATAGTTTACCTTTTGGGAGATATACCGGCAACAAGGCAGAAAATTAGCTACGAAAATTCATGCCACCATCAAGTTCGTCCCTTTGATATGTACAGTAGCTACTGCCAAGATAACTTTAGCTTAGCACCAAAAGCATAAAAAACAAGGGGGGGCATTCACTGCTAAAGCAAACCCTGACCACTCAACATTACATTTATATAAGTAATTTGACAAAAGGAACATTGTGCCTCATAATCTTTTTCTTTTTTGACTTAAGTGATGATGAATTGGAAATGGGGGACCCTGATGTAAACAAGACGAAAGTCTTTCTCTGGTCTGCATCCCCTTAACAATTGTATGTTTTGAGCTGTACTGTACTGTACCCAATATACAAGCTGTTAATAAACTTTTCAATCAATCAATCAAAGTCTGGCAGTCTCAAAAATGGTTAATGCCAAATGTATCGGCTTAGGATTTATTGGCAACTAAAGCTATGTCATATTTTCCTTATTAAGCCTAAGAGGTAATAGTAGTGGATTTTGATACCTTAGGACAGCCCCTTGTTTCCTGTTGTTGTGCTAAGCTATGCTAAACTGGCGGTAGTGTCATATTACAGACTATGAGTGGCATCGATTTGGTTGTCTAAATGTCTATGTAGGGAACAAGCCTGTTTTCCTAAAATGTTGAACTATTTCTTTAAACAAAATGTCATGCTCTGACAACCAGCAGTATTTCAGAGGCCAGAGGGGACGGTTTAGGTAATCTGGTACACTTTGGATCAAAAAAGCAAAGGATGCCCTTTGTGGTCATACAGGGGGGGGGGGGGGGGGGGGGGAACAGTGGTGGCAAAATGAGCAGAGAGGGATGTGAGGCCCATGCAGTCCTGGAGCTGAAATTGAGAAGCCTCCTCATCAGGGGTTAGGGATCATGGGCAGAGACTTCCCTTCATCACAGCCAGGCTGGGAAATGCAGAGGACAGCATGGGTCAGCCCAGACAGCCCGCTGTGTGCTGTTACCATGGCAAACATCCCAAGGGCCAAAGAAAATAGATGACAAGAACAATAATATGAGGTGTAATCACGAAGGTCAGATGCCTGCAATGTGCTGCCTCCACTCTGAAGGCCCCATATTCTCTGAAGGGAAAAAGTCAGACTACTTTAAGGGAAAATTACTCAGTAATGTGGTCGTTTTTTCTTCATGCTTCTAGAAACCAGGAGGGACATGCTCTAGAGACGCTGCATGAACAGCCATTGAGAGATTCCAGTCCACTTCCATTTCAAGATATTTATTTTCCGGCTCTTTGTACTTGGTGCCCTGCAGATGGAATCTAGCATCCTCTTAAAGGGGGTATTTTATGACTTATTAACTGTCAACAGTTCATAACCTCCAAGGAGCTATTAAACTTCCTCCTGTGGTCACACCAGAAATGGCAGTGTTTGATTTGGACTGGGAAGATATTTGAATGTTTTTGCTCTTCTCCACCCTGTGTGCAAGTGCAACGAAATACTGAAATCAGCTGTAACATCAGATTTTTTTTAAATTTCAAGATAAGGAAAATAATTAGTTTGCTCTATTTTGAAATTACAGAAGGCTTGGATGGATAGGAACACAGTTAATCACATGTGAGAAAGATAGAGCAACAAAGAGGGCTCTGTGAGGATTGAACCTCACCAATAAGTCAATATATATATATTGTATTATAATATAATTATTCTTACCACTGCAGGTGAATAACTGCAACATTCTCCTCACCAAAATTGTTTTTTTTCCCCACTTATTTTCTTCCTTGCGCTATAGTTATATTTGTACTTGAGAAATGGTGTCAGCGGTGCAGCTAAATCATTTATCATCAGCCAAAAACAACCAGGATGAATAATTGAGTCCAGATGTAGCTGATTCTAGCTTGATACCAGGGTTCATTTCCTGTCTGTGCTTTGTAAGACAACCTATTACACCTCCCAGGCAGCTGCCGGGTGTACTGGCCCTGCCTGAATATCAACACTCCTCAGGTGTCAGTGTAAGACTCACACAAAACACCAACGCTAAAGTCACCTATTCTTAAGTCATGTACTGACGCATACAGAGGGACATTTTATTTATTTATTATTTGTGGAACCGAATGTCCTATTTTATTCATGATTTAGTTACATATTATTCCTGATTAACCAGTGGTGGATTATAAATCATTTCTGAACATATATTCAAGTACGGAAGAACACTTTTAAGATGTCGGAGTTCACCCAGTATGCAACTATATTTGTAATAAAATTGAAGAGCCTACAATTGCACATTTTATGCCGTTACATTTATTTGACAGATAAAGTTTCTTGAGGACATTACAGATTTCCATCTGACAACACATGATACATTGGTACAACTATCTAATAACGTATAAAGCATTATCCGCTTTTACCTTAATTCAAAAGTAATTAATATAATAATAATAATAATAATAATAATAATAAGTAAAAGTCAGTAATATTATACTACTGAGCTTTTACTCTTGATACTTAAAATAAATGTCTTCATTATTTTGTAACCCCTCTGTATACAGTACTAATATTGTGTGACTTCTACTTGTAAAGTTGTATACTTATTTCCTTTTTCAAAAGTAAAAGATTTTAATAACACAACTGTTTTTAAATGTTTGTTTTAGCAAACAAGACAAGCAGGTTTGGTCAGGTATTCTACAGCTAACATAAAATGGCAAAACGGATATAAACAGTGACACAAACACTTGTGGGTAGCATTTCCCTTGTTTATTTTATATGCTAAAAGATCTGGGGGCCATAACTCTCTGGCTGCCTTAAAAGCATTCTCTTCCGGCCCCTTGGCCCTCATGTGGTAGTAATTACCTTCTCTGGCTCGGCCATGCAGGTGACTGACACTGAGTGACCACTCCTCGGCACCCGTGCATGTGCTAATGAAGCAGAGTTTCCTGGTTGTCTGTTTTTGAAAGAGAGTGAGATATTCCGTTTTGTGTTGAATTGCCTCCCTTGAGTGTTGGACCGCTTTGACATTCACCAGTGGAATAATGCACTGTATCTGCTGAATGTTTTGGCAACTTGAATGTTGTTTTTTTTAAACTATTTTTTCTCTGAAAACCCTGGTCATGCTCAGAGTCAAATGTAGTTGCAGTTTGCAGGTGGGAATAACTCTGCTGCCTTTCTGCCGCCTGTTATTTGTCTTGTCGCTGAAATCTGTATCCGTCCATTTCAGCATGAATTGCTTGCAACTTTCAAAACAAATAAACATGGGCAGACGAGGTTTCTATGGAAAAATCAATCTGTTGAGGGATGTCAGGATTGTTAGGAAGAAAAGGTAAATAGTGAAGTGGAGTGGCCTGCAGACTTTAATGTAGTGTTTAGACTGTAATTAGTCTCCGCAGAATGAGATTCCTGACAGAGGGTCTGAGACGGCATGGCATGATCAAATAAACTCTAAACAGGGCTGTTTCAAGACATCCTCCATGGACCATAAACCAAGACGGCCTCCACAGACTACAACCACCCCTCTCTAATTTTCAAAATGGGTGGTCAAATCTTTTTTTTCTACATTCACTCTGTTTCATTCTTTTCCTCCAATTTCACCCTGACCTTCTCTCCCACTTTGTTTATTCTCCTTCTGTTTATGCCAGTTATTTCTTTGAATTTGCATTTTCCCTGCATTTTTGTTTTGTTCCTGCCAGTGTTTGTCCCTCAACTTCCTGCTCCCTCCCATTCAGAGTGAACCCAGGTTGGAGCTTCAACTTCCAGCTCTCTGCAGGCCCCTCCGGACCCTGACTCGATGACACAGTCTAAAGCCATGCGTGCAGATGGCTGGGGGACTGGGGCCCATTGAAACTGTGGTCACTGTCCACCTGAGCAAACAGAGTCTCGGGAAGCAGGAGAGAGAGGGGAGAGAGAGAGAGAGAGAGGGGAGAGAGAGAGGAGAGAGAGAGAGAGAGAGGAGAGAGGAGAGAGAGAGAGAGAGAGAGAGAGAGCAGAGAGAGAGAGATGAGAGAGAGAGATAAAGGCGGGTGATAACTGTAAAGGAGACAAGGAACCAATTGGTGAGGGAGGGCTGGCAGGGTGACAGTCAATGTACAATAACATTAGTCTTCCGCTTTGGCCCAAGTCAGCGCTCCTTCTGGACACAACTCTGCCTTAACAATTCTTATTATTCTTTTTTTTTCTCCTTTCTTTTTCTTTCATGAAACTCCGTCCAATGGAAACACATTCCTGTCATGCCTCACTGCTGCTCCCTGTTTATATTTCTCATTACAAACAGCATTACACGCATGGGCTGGAGCTGGCCAGAGCACAAGCCGGGGAGAGGCCGGGGACCTCAGTCCTCCACCGCCTGCAGGACAGGGATGGAGGAGCTGGGTTACATGGACACTCAAAATCCAGGATCAATGATATTAACTTTTTACATCCATGCGTTCTGAGGATAAGAGAAAACCTGCTCAAATCAATGTCCATCATAAGAAGAAAAAGCTTTTCTGCAAACTGAACTTGCACTGAACTGAAAACGTTCTGTAACTGCCTTCTATCGCTGCAAAACTTCAAATAAAACCCAAAAGAAACCTCGGGAAATTTCTAAATCTTTCCATTGATATTAAACTGTCAGGAGAACCGCCAGTCCATCTTTTGATTTTGAAACTTCCCTGTTATGTTGGGATATGACGAACCCCCAATTTCCATCTAGACGATTTATGATTATGAAGTGGGGCTGCCTCACAGGATACCAGAACTTTATGGAAAGCAGGCCTCCTTCTTTCTCCCCACACTCTCTCATCTCTGTCCAAGTGCTGCACCAGAGGATTGGAACTGCCATGACTCCCCAGGCTGTCTGCGTATTGTTGACTGACACCTGACTGTGTCTATTAGTGTGAATATCTGAGGTTACCACATACTACCTGTGTTTTGCAATAAACACTCAAGAACTGCTTGGTTTGAGAAATCTGAAGGTTTCTGAAGGATAAAAGCTATTTTCTTTATTTACCTGCCAATCAAATAAGGTGTAACTTAAAACTGTAAATCAAAGTGGGTTTTACTCAATATAAATATAAATATTGTATCCTGTATTCATCCGGTTTCCACCTGAAACATTTCCAAAACAGCACACAACGAAAGCCGTTCATCTTCATGATAAAAAAAACGAAGTAAATTATCTTTCAACCACTTTTTGGAGAAAACAGCAGTTGTGATATGTGTAACTACCGATGTTCCCCTGCCAGAAGAGGTCTCGAAGACAATCTGGTATCAATTTCTTCAAATCCAGGGAATAACACTTTGTGTGATGGCCAAGATATACAGTTAGTGTTAACAGTGGACAAGATATTTTGAAGATGAGATAGAGACAGTCTGTTGTCTCTTATATTGAGTATTTTGAAGGCTATACAGTGATATGCGTTCATATAACAGCTATCCAGACCTCAAAACAAAACGACACAATAATGCCAAATCAGTTAGCTTAAAGGGGACCTATCATGCAAAATGCACTTTGTGATGTCTTTTATACATACATATGTGTCCCTGGTGCGTCGGGGAACTCACGCAGCGTCAGAAAATAAAACCCTCTCTCTTTTCCTCCATACCCAAATCTAAAAAAAACGGGGCTGCAACCGATTTGATACAGACTGATTCAGATTTGAACACGCGCTGACGTCAACAACGGGGGTGCTCCGCCTGTATGGGCAACTCTCCACCTATCAGGGGAATGAGAGGCTGCCGTGGCATGGTAACAGCATGGTAACAGCATGGTAACATGACGCTCGTGCCTCGGCCCCCTCCTTTGCAGGGGGGCGTGGTCAGCTGCAGCGCTTTCAAAGACAGGGCTGGAGGAGAGCAAAATAGAGCGAAATGAGGCATGGCTAAAATGCATGATCTGTTTGGTATTTGGAAAAATAAAACGTATAAATATACCTTATATAGGTATGGCCCTACAATATATTATTCAAATATAGCATGATAGGTCCACTTTAAGATGTATTAATTTGGTGGAGCCATGCTAGCTGTTTCCACCTGTTTCACTGTTTCCACCTGTTTCCAGTCTTTAAGCTAACTTAAACTAAGCAGCCTTTAGCGTTAGTCTCATATTTGCCACAAACACGAGAATGATAGACCTATCAATCTTCTTATTAAACCTTACTCCCGGACAGAAAGCACAGAAGCATATTAACCAAAATGATGGACTCGCCCCTTAAACCCAGTCAATAAAAATACACTGAATTGCATACATTTGTGTAAACACAAGTAATATTTGAGGTTTATTTTAACACACCAATAAAGTGGCTTGGAAGGGAATCCCCCACAAAAAAAAGCAGACTGGCCAACTTTGCGTCCAGAAGCCAGCTCTCAGACCAGGAATGGGAGAAAGTCGAGGCCACCTGTTTCCCACTCACTCCTGCTGCACTCTTGGCATAATGCAGGCTTGTTCACGGCAGATTAACACCAGGCCATATGAGGTGGCAGTGCCAGCTGAACTTCAAAACATGAGGGAAACTGCCATTAACTTTAGTGTACCACAATTTGTGGCATCCTATGCATTTAAATCACATGATCCCCTCATGTAGATGGTGATTTCCCACTTTGTCCAAAGAAATGCTCTGTCACGACTCTTAGCACCGGCGTGGGCACACATTCCCGTCTGCTCGGGTAACACATTCTTACATTATATTAGTGGTGTGTTATGTTCAGTCAACAACGTGCCTACACTGTTCTGTTAAAACTGTGATCTAGCACCATGGATCTGTCACACTACTGCTTCACAGCCTGGCCTCCACCCAAACCAAGTCACACAAAATGAAACTGTGTTCATTCGATATTATGAATTATGTAAATTATACAGTGACTCTCCAGGGCATATCACTACTGGAACTAGTTCTTACAACTTTTCATATATTGTCCAGAAACATTTACTTCAAACTATTCATGACCTCTCACCATTCCACTGTGGTTTCACAAAGTGAAGATAAACACTTTTGACCAAAGTGAAGCATACAATGTATACACGGCAGAGTTAATTCAGGTTGTCTCCTGGAAGAAAAGAGGCATAAATAATTCCATACATCGGGCTTTAAATTACAAACTTTACATGTTAAACATTGAACAAGGTTTTACACTCCTAAGAGTTGCAAATTTAGCAAAATAAATCTCAATCACCTTTTATATGCTTTTAACTACTTCCTGTGGTCCTCCTGCTTTCGCGTCACTAAAAAAGACCAAACAATGTGGTTTAAAGCTGCAGAGAACAACCTGTTGTCCAAGGTCTGGATTTAACTTCACAGTTTAATTCCCTGAATATTGAATTGGTTCAATCTGACCTTTTATATCAGTTTGTTATCGTTAATACACTTTGAGTAGAGCTGTCAATAATACATTTGACTATTTAAATGAGATTCACAGTTAAAAACATAACCATTCTTACAGAACCATTGAAAATACAGCAAACAAATCAGTTATAACATTATGCTTTCATGGGGGAAATGTATGCACCTACATTTTAGCTGCCCATAATGATATATTTTAAGAACATTTGCTGTCCTTAATGAGATATCAAATAAACCAAACAAAAAAAACTGTTCAAATGTAACTTTAGTAATACAACATTAGATTTTTCAAAGTAGATTTCACATGAGACAGCCCACAGGCATCAGGCGTGTCCTCCAGTGTATTTGAGGGATGACGTTATTTGGAAATTGCACAGATGAGCAAACATGGCAGCAGCAACATTAATGGAGCTTGGAGCCCTGCTTTTCCCACTGTCTCCGACCTGCTGCTCCAACACGTGCCTCGTGTGTCCACACACACATGATTCCCTCTGAGATTAACCTGTGATATAGTGTGTAGCATGAACTCCATTGCATGCAGATGCCTCGGGGACCTTTTCAGGGGCCCCCCATTTTATTCTCTCAATATATAGTGATAATGAGAGAGCCCTTAAACATTCCTTGAATAATATTTCCCAGGAGCATTGCTTCCTCATGCATTCCTCCTACTTCACTATCTTGTGTCTTAAATACCCTTCACATCTTAAAATGTATAGATAAACCACAGACATGCTTCGTTAAATATGGACACAGTGCAGTATGTATATTTGTTGAATGATTAAACTATTGTTATTTCAAGGTCAACATATGATGTAGGTCTGAATATTTTTTCTAGAACACATTTTCTTTGAAGTGTGAGGTTATTATGTGGTGTTTAAATCAGTCCGTCATTATGGGCTTTCTGTGTTTCCCTTACGATTATGTCCCTAGTTAATACATTACATTTGCCATGCAGTATAGATCATGAGACAAACCCCAGCGGTCCATGGTCACAAACCACAAATGGCAACATTTTAGGAGAATTGAGCTGGAGCTCAAAATGGTCTCTTGGCACGGGCTTGGAGAAGAAATCACAAGTCTTACGAGCCCTCTGGGTGTCATTTTGCCTGGCGGTGCATTCAGGCAACACTTACAAACACGTCCTGTCCAACTAGCTGGAGAGCAGCAGACTTGCTTTATGGGCTCTGGATTGGACGGTGTGAGGGAGGTGGGCACGTAAAAATGCCTGGTCGCAGGAATCAAAGAGACGAGGCGGCATCCAAGGCCCCACTGATGGGTTTCTCTCAGACAGCAGAGGCCAAGTTGTCCAGTCCCCATCTCCTGAGTGGAGAGGCCACTTCCCTGGGCCACTGCGCTTCCTCAGTATCACCTATCATCCAGCTCAATCAGTGGCTGAGATAAAGCAGTTCCTCAGGACAGACGGTCTTTGAACACAGCAGGAGGAAAACTCCCCCAGGTCTCTTATCTCATTAAACTTGAAAAGGTATATTAATCCTTGAGAGGCTAAGATAGCAGAATGGATGACTCCAGTCAGGGAGACTGACAATAGTATAAACACTCTCTAAGTTCATCAATCTCAGGAGACAATAAAAAAGATGTTGGATTCTTCCTCTGCTCTTAAAACAATGCTGTCTCCTGTGGTTCAATTTGATTTTCATTAAGTGGGAACACAACAAGTATACACCCTTGTGAAATGCTCACAAATCAAGCTTTGTTTTTGACTTGCAGTTATAGATCTCTAAAAGTATCTGATTTAATGTGAAATGACAGGCACACAAGCCATCAAAGAAAGGAATCTGGAGCTAGAGACATCACAGACCACAACGTGAAATGAGTCATCTGCACACCCAGCTTACATCATTGCTCTTATTTCTCTTTCTTTTTTGAGTTGCAATTCTTCACACCAGCACGCAACACAGTCTCTTTCGTTTGTCCTGCACCCTGCACATGGAAAGAAAAACACCACGTTGTACTGCAAGATGCCAGATTCATACAAATCCTGACATGCTCACAAAAAAGCTGGAAAATGTCCTTAATGCACTGTTTTTAGCCCCCTTTGAAGTCATGGAGATTCATCTTGCAAATTACTTCCTTATTTACCTTGACTTATGAAACAAAAATATTTATATACGCTGTGTCAAAATCATGAAATCAGTGGAAAAAATTACTTTGTTAACATCTAACATCAAAGAAGAAGAAAAATATGCTGAAGCTATTCTGGATCTGTTTCTTGATCCTGTAACTCTTTGTTACTCTAAAAGAAAGTGAAGATTCATTAGATTTCATTGATTGTCTTTGCAGTTGTAATCCCTGTTTGCTACATAATAAAACAAAACAAAAGCATGACATGTTTTATATGATAGAGCTTGGAAGATGAGTTTAGGAGTCTTACAGCCAGGGGAAAGAAGCTGCTCTGCAAATCCGATTGTGTTGCTTTATTCCGTGTTAACTGGGAAACGTTGGCATTGCTTGCTCAGTATGTCCAGGGCTGCCAGGTGAACGCCTAACTTAGAAACTCCATTATCAAACTCTTGGAGCGGTTCTTGGAATACTTAGCACTCCAAAACATCCAAGCCCTAAACTGTGCACACATTTCTACAAGGGGGAAGATTGCAGCTGAGAACCATTTCCCACCAAGTCCATCAGTCCATCCCGACAACCAAAGCTCAATCTTAAACAACCTGTATGTCCTAAATATCCTCTCATAACTTTAAACAACTTAAATGTGAAGTAATCCAATTGAATTCAGAGAGAGAGGAGCGTGTCCAGAAATATGATGGATCTCCAGAGCTTTTTCAGGATATATATGGTGTTTAAAGTTATTCTGGATCTTGCACAAGACGTATAATTAATTTATATAACAACCCACAATAAGTATCCCTCAGTGCCACTCCTACTCATTTTTAACAGAGAGTACAGGAACATTCAGCAAGCCAGTAAAACCTGCTTAAGACAAATATGTATAAGAACAGAACATTTGGGTTTATTTCCAGATAAGGCAAGGTTTTTCATATCTTTTGTGATTGCTATTAAGTATCTAATGACAGGAACTCAGAGTGGATGGATATTAAAGGTGGATAAAGCAGGAACAAAATGCAGAGTAAGATCACGTTCTAATATGTGATCGGTCCTCTTGTCTCAGTAATTTCCCTTATGTGTTAGAGTGTAATGTGCAGAGCCTTCACCATGATGCTGAAACATTAAACCTCCAGCCAACATGCCTGACCTTCACTGCTTATTCACAAGTCAAGGGGTCTGCAGGCTCTGCACACAGAGAATAATGCCCCGTTCTCTTTTTAATCAATAATTAGCCGTTTTCATGAAACAAAGAATTACATTTCTCTTGGATCTCCTTTGTAAATCAGATGTCTAATAGACAAGAAGGGCCCTATGTTTGTCAGTGGTAGTTCCCAAGAAGTGTCAGGGTTTTGTAAAAGAGCCCATTTGGGAAACTCACTGCTATAAGATTGATTTGATTTGCAAGGATGTACTTTTTTATATTATAGAAATCTTTAAAAGGACAGGATCCATCATAGAAAAATAAATTCAATTCAAGGCATTGTGCTAGTACAGTATGTATATCTCATGTGTTATGAATAATATATGTAAGCCATCGGTTTTAAGTGTTGGCAGCAATGCAGACAGCGACTTAAATGTATTTTACTATGACTCTGCATCAGAACATCAAGACTTTGTTTCATGTTTTTGGTATTTTCTTCTTGATCCCCAGACATTAGAAAATAAAGCCATTTGGAGTTGGCACCTTGTGATTTAAGACTCTACAAAGCCACCATTACCTTCAGCTATGCCACATTCTTGCATGTGTTTGCACCCTGCATCCAAATTGCTAGTTTTAACAGCACTGTAGGTGATAAAAAAAATACAGGCCCTACTTAGAATCTAATCCATTTAGAGGAAATAGTTAGGCTTGGGTCGTCCTTCCTTCCTTACACCTTTAAAAATGCTTGTTTGCTTTTACAACTGGCTCTGTGGGCAGCTGGGGAGGGGCAGCGCAGATGGGTTTGGGCTTAGTTATTTTTTCTGCCTTTGTAACAGCTCATTTAAAATCACAAGGGCCTGAAGCCCAAGACAGATGGAATCTACTTAAGTAAGAGTCAGTGTCTAATTTAACTCAAATACTTCCTAATGGGAACTAACTCAACACCTGTGAAAATACTTTAGGAGCTCTCACAAAATTTGTATAAAAGAGTTTATATTTGTTATATATTAAAGGTCTTACTTGAACCATCATGTACAAAGCAAAGAGCAGGCAGCCATTTGGACGATGTTCTCAGAGTAGCGTTTTCAGAAAGCAACATTAGACTACGAGTGAACTTTTCCAGTCTCATCATTGCGTGTATAGCATATCAGGCCAGTCCCATGAACTAAGCTTGCTGTGAAATTGCTTAAGCTTGGTTTGAAAGAATCTGCGCAAGTAATATATCACTCTCTCGCAACTCACCTTATCTTGACTGCTCTAATGCTGCCACAAGAAGCCCTGCTTGCTAACATCAAAGACATGTTTGGAAAGCCTCTTAAGCTCCCTATAAAGGGTTACAAAGATCCCCTGGAAATAAAGAGCAGGGTGTATAGGACATAGTGTGGGAAAACAAGTTGGTCTAATGATTTAGAAAGTTCATTCGGGATGAAAATGTCAAAATGATTAGGAATGTATTCTGTAAATACGTAAAACACACAGGTTTCTCAGTTTAAAAGACGGCGTTTTTTTTATTTCTTTACTCTGCATGCAACCTCATAATGCGATGGACATATACAGTATAATGTATAAATAATTGACAAATGAGCTTCCGAGGTAAATTAACTTTATTTAGAAAAAGAAAGGTTTATCACACAAGGCAAGAAAGAGAAGAAATGCAAACTGCTATGAACAGACCACAGGATTCCCCAGCCCCCCTTCCCCCCCCCCACTGGCAGCAAAGGGGTTCTCGTTACAACCAAATCAAAAGGAGCAAGACAACAAGACTCACATTGTTCTGATTGCGTTTACTCACACTAAAAACATTGAAACCGGACAATCTGAATGTACAGTATAAGACAGACAGTTTTGATTTTCACATGAATCCATCAAAGAACCTCATACTAGCATTTTCTTTACATTTAGTTTGACGGTACAAATGAAACGGGGAGGTTTACGGCTAAGCAATACATTTGATTGATCACTTTAAGACGGACTATACATGTCGCAATGGGCACTTTCAGGGGAAAACAGGTTCGAAAAAAAAAGAAAGAAGAAGAAGAAGCAAGGTCCCGTCCGGGTTTTTTTTATTGAAGTAACATCAAACCTGCATGTTGAGGTAAGCATGCCACGAGGGAATACGAAGGAAGCGATTCCCTTTAAAAGGGACTCCCTTAACCATATCCCCACTCACTCTGTAATTCGCCTTGACAGTAAATCAATTCTCAAGCCTGGCCCCTTGGACTCCTCCAACCCTAGGTCCTCCTCTCTCAACATTCCTGCACACATGAATCACTCCAACTCCTGGCTTCTAGCAGGCATTTCCTGCCCGGCCCTCTCTCTCTTTCTCTCTGTCTGACTCCTCTGCTGAAAGCTGGGCAGGAACCCGCCGAGCTTTGATTTGGACCCAGAGGGAGAGAGAGCTGGGCTTAACACAGGGCCCTGGCTCTGGGACCGATCCGAGAGAGACATGGAGACTTGGGTGTGTTGGGAGATGCCTGCACACCCAAGCAGGGATTTAGTGCTTTATCCTTCAAATTGCAATATGAGCAGCGACCATATTCCAATGGCAATATCACTCCTAGTCTGCCCTGAGGGAGCGTCCTCAGTTAGGATTTAAGTATACATTCTCAGATGTTCATTATTGTTACAGTTCTGAGACCACTTAAAGTTGAAGATCATCACAGGTTTTTCAGAACAGTGGAGCACGTAGTGTGTTAAATACTTTAACAAACTTTATGATAACTCTCAGTGTTAAGTGGATAGAAGAGCATTCAAATGTTTTATGGCAGAAATGTACACGGTAGGAAAATGGGTTGGCTCTTTGAAAGCTGTACACCTGTTCAACCTTCTAGAAATCATCTTTGATGCTTAATCCTCAGTATATATACATATGACTTTTTGTCGTTTTTGTTTGAGCGGACTGTAGACAACCAAATCAGCTCTTAAAAAGAACGGGTCTAAATCTTTTTCATAATATATACACAAAAGTGAAAGGTACATATTTTACAGAGATCACTTCACAAAGATAACAAACAGAGAGTCTTAGAGTGTGGGCTGCAGCTTTGTGAAAAAGGGTCATATGCTGCAGCTGTGAGAGTTGGCCTACTATGCAATGGCTGCTGTCTGTTTGTATGTGTTTGTGTGTGTGTGTATGCGTTTGTATGTGTGAGTGTGTGTGTGAACTGCAGGGGTGTAGATGCACATGTTGGTAAGAGCTGTTAATCTGCGAATGTTCAGAGTGTGTGATCTCATCCTCTTCCCTTCTCAGATCATGGCTCTTATCACCAGTCGCCCTTTGACCTGGTGGAGATAGGAACTCTGCTCTGACTCTAAGCCCTGATTGGTCAGGCCCTCATCCTCACTATCAGCCGGCTCCTCCTTGACCCTGATGACCCCGTAGTGAGCGTCGGGGAGCTCGCCGCTGGAGCCACTGCTGCTGCTGCTGCTCAGCGTGTGCTTCCGGATGACTCCTCCAGGGGGCAGCCTGTCCTCCTGCATGCTCTCCACCGGCTCTCTGTGCTGCTCCTCCAGCTCCTCCTCCGACTCCTGCAGGTGTGCACTGGGCTGACGTAACTGCTCAATGGACTTCGACAGCAGCTGCAAAACACATCGGCCCGCATTAATGGTGATATCCTGCAGCCAATAAGCTTTAACTTATTGACTTAACTTACTCAGTTTTCATTTGCCTATTCCTTGGTATTTAATTATATTAGCTATATTGGAGGGTGGGAAATTGATACAATGTGCTGTGTGATGGAAAATTGAGGACACAAAAGATTTAGCAAAAATAAAAGTGTTTTTCTTATATTTTGTAGAATATCAGTGAATCACATGACTTAATTTAATAAAATGTATTTTAATCAATCAAATAGATCATTACTTCTCCATTAAAGTAACAGGTGCACATCAAGCTCAGTGGAAACGAGATTCTTTAGAGGGTAATAGTGCACACATACTTGTTACCAGAAACAGAATAAGAGTAAAATACAGCCTGACAGAGGAACTCAATGCATAGGGATGTATGTATGTTTAAATCAGAATGACTGTAATGATGATTAATCTGCCACAAGAGGGCTCAAGGAGCAGGACAGAGAAGTTTCTACCATTACCAATAACTTTACTGTCTACAGAATGTAGGCCGTATAAAAATATCTTTGCAGCTATAAGAATTAGACTCTTTCGCTTGGTGCGTACATTACAACAATGTGCGTAGCTCTTTCTAAAATCCCTAAGCTCTTGTACATTTCCATTAGTGCCCCCTACTGTTGCAGGCACCGAAGGACGTATACAAAAAAACGTAGACAAGCCTCTGCTAGGAAATTAATTAGGGCAATGTTTCGGAGATCCCTCTCAGTAAACAGTACACTGAGGGCTCATCCGTGATTAGTGGCCATTTATAACCTCCACGTAAAGAGGCTTTACTTGCGATCTCATTGGCCTGAGTGATCAGTGTTCATGTGTTCCAAGACAAAATGTTTACTCCCAAGCTCATTTAAAATCAAATCAACTTCATAAGGTACGTAACAATAATTACAGCAGATATTAAAACTAGTTTCAGATGCCTGGCACTGTTCGAAGTGTTACAGAGGAATTCACACAGTTAGTTACAGTTTAACCTGTACATGTGCAACTCAATAAGCGCTTATGGTGCTTTGTGCTTTTTATGACTTCTAGGTATTAGTTGCTCTATGGTTCCCAAGGCTCTTTCAAGACCTAGCATTGGAACACATCAGTATGTGAGCTCACACAATGCTGCCTTTCACTGTGTGAGCCACCTCACACACGTCCCTCACCAGAATAATTACACTCTGTGTATAGCGAGGTCACCTCGGCCAGCTAACAGAAACACAAATATTGCCACAGAGGAACAAAATGTATTCTGGGCAAATGTTCCTGCATTTGAACTTAGCTGAATTGAATTTCACAGAGTAAGCATGTGAATAGCACTGATGCCTTAAGCTAAGATAACAGAATTAGTGCAGGGGAAGCATTTCTTCCCCATTTTGAAGTCAGGCAGAAGTTCTTTGCTTTGCAGAAATAACACCAGGATTCCAGGGAAGAACAGACAACAGCATGGGTGTGTAAACCTGAGCTAAGTGCTAAAGATAGATCAGTATTTGCGTGCTTTAAATGATCAAATCAGACTCCCTGCAGTCAAAAAAATACCTCATGAGACCTAGAAAGGAAAAGAGAATGTTGCGAAAAAGCAATTTGAAAGTCAAAATCCTCCCCTGTGTTTTAAATATTGATGAACAGCTCAATACCTTATTTATATGGATCTGCTGCTGGTACTGTTTCTGTTTCTCCAGGAAGTGCTGGTGTTGCTGCTGGATGACAAGCTGGGCCAGTGTGTTCTGAGGCAGTGGCGCCGACTGGGTCCTGTTCAACGGCCGGTGTTTTGGTAGTTTAGGCCGACTGCTGGAGGGGCGATCCTTCATGGCCAGAGGGGACTGAGGGTGTGATGACATGGTGACTTGGCCTTGAGGAAAAACAAAATAACAATACAATTAGGCTCCCTCTAAAGTTATGTTTTGAATTCATTGAACTTAAAGTATGGGCATATTAGGCGGTATAGTGCAACGTAATGTTGTGTTTAGAATCATGTAACGCAGTCTCACCAGAGGAGAGGATCTTCTGCTGTCTCATCTGCTCCTTCTGAAGGAGGTGTTGGAGGAGGGCCTGGTGACTGGGGCTCACTTTAGTCTCCAGGCCTGTCTGAAGGGGCACGGGGCCCAGTAGGTGCCCAGGAAGCCCATGCTTGATTTCTGTTGATCTGTCCTTTAACCCCATGGCCTGAGAGAAGAGACACAGAAAGGGTTATTCTTAAATTCCAACTACACATGATGTGCACTAGGCTTGGTCGTCTCTTGTAGGTCCTCTAAGTGGTTCATTTTAATAGTATAGTACTATCAGTATCAGCTGTTTTATGTGAATGAAAATGATTACTCTAGCTACAAATCAGGCATTGATGATATCAGAGACCATGTATAGTTTGAAGTTTCTGCAGCTGATGAACAGGCCTCTGTGGAATGTGCCAGAGAGCTAAAAGATGATATATCACGTGCTGTGTTATCAGGGGTTGCACTTGAGTGGACTTGGCCTTTTAAAAGCTGTGATAAATTAGGTAATAGGGGAAGATAAGACCATGCCTGACACAAGACACTGCAGAAAAATATTTATCTAAGGGCGATAAAATCGTTTGGGGCCACAGGTCAGTGACCTGCGGTCGTATAGAGACCCCCGACAGCCACTGATGGCAGGTTATTCAACTCATAGACTGAGCAGGAAAAACTTGCCACCACTTAACTGTATTAGGCAGGTTTTCATTTCATGTAAAACAAACACGTTATCTAAGAGTATCTGCAAAATATGTACTCACACTTATGGACGAGGATGCAGTGGAAAGACCAAAGGAGATGTTGGGTAAGGAGGGAGATGTGTATAAGTTCAGCATCGACACAGAGCCCTCAGGTTGGAATAATCTCGGATGTGAAGGCCATCTCTGCATCGAAAAAACAGGACAGAGAAAATCAGACAGATTTAGGAGGAGACGACAGATTTTGAAATCCCGCTATGGACAATTTCAGAAGGCAACATGAGCAGTGGCATAAATGTTAATGCACTATGACGAGCAACAGGCCTCCTTGCTGCGAAGGGAAAGGTATGAGTTTTTTTAACGAAAGCTGTTAAAAAGGAGTGGCAAGCAGCAAAAGTTTCCCGGAGCTTCACAGAATAGCACCACAGAGGACGATTAGTTATTATAAAACATTGTAAACCTTTAAATCTACCGCTCCACCCTCAGTTCTTCAGTCGCCAACCGGCCTGCTTTTTCTCCCCGGTCCCCACCCTCAGGCTATTCTCTCACAGAACATCAGCGCTGGGGCATACTTCCTGTACCCAGCAGAGCAGCATGTGGTTTTGGAACAGCAATGTTTATCCTTCCAACCCCTACCAGTACGCAGTGACCTGTATGTGGATATCCGGCCCATATTTGACCCAAGGGACCCGTTCCCTCTGAAAAAGGATACCTAATGTAACGGTGCACAAACATGCCTTGCTTTTGCAACAGGCATGAGGTCTACGGGCAGCCCCGCAGTCTCCCAATGACTTTCATGAGAGCCTCAGCTTGGGCTGATACAATAGCAATCCTTGTGTGTTTATGTTGTTAGCATGTGGGTGTCTTTGGCTACCAGTGCCTGGGATATCAATTAAACTCCACAGTTCGTCTGTCTCCCTCAGCCCCAACCTTCAGCCCCATGTCAGGGCGTCTCCCCCTTCTCTGTGTCACTGGACATCCCTGAGAGAGTAAACAGCGATGGTTAAGGAAAACACAGCTGTTCTGTTAAGATTGTTCCGAGATGTGTCATATCTGCCACCCTCTATAATGGTCTGCTTTGTGAGCTCGGTCCAAAGGGAGCTCTGGTCAGCAACTCAGCCATTAATCTATTGGGCCTCTGAAAAACTCACAAGTGGAAAGCCGCCAAGCCAATGAGAGAAATACAATGACAAGCCAACAGCAATCTCGCAGCCAAACTAAAGCTGTTTTGTTTTTTTGGCAAAACATGAAACTGATTGTTCGGCACATCTGGAAGATAAATGATGGATAGAAGTATGTGCAGTATTCATTTCTTCACTGTTTTCACACTGCATAATGAGTCATCTTTAAGCATAAAAACTTTAGGTTGGAAGCATTTTCACTGGAGTGCAACAGACAGAGGACAAGTGGCTGTTTTTGTAGCTGCAAGCACAAGGCCAGACAGGCTTTTAGAGCACTGAAATAAAAGCATAGTTTTGATATTTGGAAGGTTTGCATGCAGAATAAGCGGTAAGGCATACTTTTTTGGCATCGTCAATACTAACACTGATGATTTATTTATAAACATACCTCAGTTTTTGTGGTGGTAGGCAGAGAGGAGGGTCCATTTTCACCCCCCAAGGCACTGGAGGCCCCTATGGGAGAGCTGGGGCCGGAGCCGGGGGCACTGTTAGTGGGCGTTGAGTCTACGAAACATCAAGGAGTTAGACACAGTATGCATGTTCACACTCTACACACAACACACATGCACAGAGGCTTGGCATAACAGCTGCAGCCTCACAACAGTTTAGTGTGTACGGTCATGGCTGCCTGATTACAATGAAAGTGCAATGATCATTATGTGCTACTGCATTGCAAAATGGCTGATTATCATGCAGCTATGTAGTAATAACACTAAAGTACAGGCTTGTATTTCTTTCATTTTAAACACCAGATTATAAGATGTAGACAATTTACCGCACACTGGAGACAGGGAAAAGAGAATTCTACATAAAGTCAGCAACATAAATTACCCATTAGCTCCAGAGCCCTCTTCTTGTAAGGAGCCATGATGTTTCCATCTCTTCTCTTGAGCATTGGGCTGCTCCTCCTCTCCGCTACCTTCTGCTTCAGTCGTGATCGTACCTTCAGGTTGGGCTCAGAGGCTTTTAAAAAAAAAAAGGGACATTTTCTCTGTAAGTCTCAATGTACTCTTTAGGAATTAAGAAGCCCCATCCCGTGGAGATAAATTATACAATCATGTGAGTGTTCTATGACTAATTTATAGAGTGTGTGCTTTTATAGATCCTGGGTGAAATGAACATAATCAAAGAAAACATTCTAAAATATAGAGACTAGTAACCAAATAAACTATTTTGGCACAATTGACACTTAACAATGTAAGCTTTAGTGAAATTCAAAGCAGTTTTCAGATACATGAAATGAGTCAGAATTGGGCCCATTTCCACCTCATCTGGACTAAATTAGTTTGAGCAACACACAGGCCCTAAGTGAAATAGTCCGCTACCTGCCGCCCTGGTGACCACAGTCTGATACAGTAGCAACAGTTAAAATAACACAAAAACATGGCAGATGCTTCAGGCTCCCCCACACCCCCTCCTCCTAATGCAAAACAGAGATACCCAAATACACAGCCCCAACACACGGCAGGTTGTCACACACACACATATAGTTATTGCTCAATGAAGTCTTACTTACTTGACCCATGTTTATATACTTAGGCTATTGCTTCATAAGGACTACATTTTCAGTACTAAACAGGGGAATAACCAGGAACTTAAGAAATACTGAGGCTATGTTTTTTTTATATCCTCTTTAATTGGCTAATAATATAACCAAGAATATAATGTAGGTTGGATATGTTGTTCTAAACCTATGGATGAGGCTGGAATTCAAAAATACAGACGATGAGTCTCTTAATAAATGAGAAGTCACTTAAGAATAAAAAAACAGAAGGGTATTTAAAAAAATCATGACCTCTGAGTCCTCAATGGTAGTTACATGTCCAGCCCTGCCGGGCCTTTTTAAATAAAACACTGTCACTAATTATCAGACTCTAAAATGTGGGTGGCACATACAGTAGGCAACTATGAACAGATGATATAAGGTGGACAATGGGGAATACAGTGGCGGATGGATCTAGGCAAGGAAATAATCTTAAATAATAGCGTTTATTATGGGAAAGCAAGTAAATGCCCGACTGTAGAGAGGTGCTACCGTCTAGTCACAGTGACAGTGACTCACTAGGTCAACATGTCTCATGTGGATTTCCCATCAACCCTTTGGGCATGAAGTCCCACAGCTAACCTTACACACTCAAATAAACAAGCAGAATAGATAAGCTGTTTTTTGACTGAAAGCCAGAGCACAAAGCTGCATTGAAGTTATGTAAACCTGTTACACAATAGCCAACCTGTGTCAATTATTGAGTTCAGATCAATAATTAAATAGGTCTTTGCAATGTGTACAACATACACAGCTAACCATAGGGAAGTGGGGCTATGACGTGGGAGCACTGCAGGGAGGGGGCGAGGGAGCCGATGGGGGCACAGTCAGGAGAGTGGGCCAGATGCTGCTATTTCTGGCTTTTGTCAAAAGCAGCAAAACCCTCTACCCTAATACGTGGCACAGACCTCTAATCCTGTGGGTGTGAGGTAGAGTGAACGAGAGCGTGGGTGGAAGAAAGGAGGCAGGAGAGATAAATGGAGAAAAAAAGCAGCTGGGAGTCGTATGAATCTGCTTCACGCCCCGCTGCCTTGATTGCTTTCTATTTTTACACACTGCTGCCACCAAGCTACGCATCCCAATTGGTCGCCACGGGAACGGCAGACAGCACCTCAGGAACAAACACTTTCTCGCTGGTCTCTATGGAAGAAAATGCCCTGATGCACGGTGCAACAGGAGGCTATGATGGCGCCTTCACAGCACATACGCTGAACACCTGGGTCACTTCTGCTTCTCAGTAAACGAAAACATACAGTAATGGCTGCAATATACTCATAAATCAATTACCTTATTGCATTTGAAAGTGGTGCTGCAGGGCGAGTGGCTGTGCAGCCATAAGTGTTATGCTATCTCCGCTCAATCATACATTTTAACTCTGCTGTTACGGTGAGTGTCTGTGTCCATTAGAGCGTGGACCTGGACAGATGGCTGTGTGGAAAGCTGAGGTGTTTGTTCTGTACATAAAGACGCCTGCTATGCATGTTCCTGACATTCTGGTTTAAAGTCATGCTGAAATTGATGAATTAATGCTGAGTGTGCGCTGTTCCTTTGCATGAAGGCTCAAACAAAGCCAAGTTACGGTTCCTCTGAGTTTAGATATTCAGAGTTATGAGATCAGCAGGATATCTTTTTTTCCTAATGTTTCTTATATTCAAGATCAGATTATATTCTTAGCTTTGGAAATGTTACTTTTGAAATGTAAACGGTTACAGATTTAAATGACGTTAAAGTAATGCCTTTTATTACAAATGTTTTAATCTTAAAGCAGGCAGTGTAATCCTTACAACAGCATTCAACAGTGATAACTGTAAAACCTTTTCAAAAAACGTATTTCTAACTTGAGTTACGATTTGAACAAAGCAATAGAATGACCAACATTTTGTGTAGTAACTTTTAAATACTTTTTCTCATTCACTGTAATTGATTACTAAAACATTCATTTTGTAATTGAACTGAATAACTCTGTTACTAGTAAACTAACCCTTAATCTTTCTGATATGCTTTAGTCTTTACAGGTGTAAGTTTGTTTGATTATTTTAGTAAATATTTCCTGCACCTGCTGAATGCAAACATTTGGTAACTGGGTCAGGACCAGAGAGGGAGTCTCACTTCTTCCTGCTAAGCTGCAAACTATTTTTGCCACAGACTATCGCGTGCCCTCCGTCCAGTCTATTCTAGGCTCTGGAAACAAAGAAGTGAAACGAAGAGGATATACACCAAGTAAACAAGATAATTACGTGACGTTCTTTTAACTAGTTTATGAACAGGCCAAGGGCATTATAGCCTATTTTAGTTTTTTAAGGATGACATAACTATGAATAGGAAGCCTAAAAGTGGAGATCAAAGCACAGATTGTTCCTTTAATAGGATATTTAGAGGACTTCCTGATCCACAGTTGTCTCTACGGATTATTATGTCTATACCTGTACCTAAATAGTGTGCTTAAAATGGGTTAAGGAGACATTTGAATCCAGTGTTGCCCTCTGGCCAAATAAAGCAGTGAGGAAGTCGATCGTGGAGCAGTCGAGTCATCTCCACTTTGTTTTGAGAGAGCTATCTTTGCTTAAACAAACAGTCCTGTCGAGGTTCATCCTGGCTGTGCCCGTCTTAACTCGGCAACACCTGCCAATCAGCTATCAGTGACAGCTAGTGGCTCAGGGAACAACACTACCTTTGTGTGTCCCCCTCGGGTGCCAAGCTCTCAGAGGACGTTAATAAAGACAGACAGGAAGTGGGGGAGGAAGGCCTAAGCAGGAAATGACCACATAAAGAGTCAGGAATCCGGAGAATAAGAAATAGTTTTATCAGTGCAAAAGAGGCACAGCAACAGGGAGATGATTCAACCATGAATAAAAATGTGAAAATATTCTAACTGAAATTGTATCCTTCTAGTTATTTGTTTTAACCTGCCTGTTTGTATTCACAGTAAAAGACAAACAATGTGTCCGTAAACACTCTCTCTGTTATTTAAGAAAACTGTCTAAAACTAGTTATTATACTTGTGCGGCAACTCTTTACCTTTTGGCTCTATATGCATGTCCTAGAAATGTAAATATGCATTTCTCTGTTCTGAAGATGGTAAAATTCAAAGAGATTACAATAAATAAAACCTCTCAAAGCCTTCATTTACATGAGTGTTTATTCTTGCCATGCAGTGACTTTACTCTACAAGATATAATTCCTTTGCCTGATCTCTAAGTTGTGTATACACGCAACATGACAGGCCTGCAGTTAAATAACTCAACAAGTATAATTGTTTTCAATGTAATTAAAAGAGACACAGAGGGGAAAAGAACATAATGTAATTTGGTGACCTCATTGCAGAAATATGAAGCTTTTTAGCTTGGCGAGCTCGTGCAAACCAAAAGGCAACAAATATTCTTATTTATACAACCATCCCCAAAGGATTCCTCAAACTTTAAACCAACAAACCTGAGCTGTTTTTGGTGGGAACCTGTGTCTTTTGAAAATAGCTTTTAAAGCCCATAACTCAGGAGAAATTAATCCCCTTTAATTCTCCCATTACTCACTAAACAGCTCACAGAGGTCTAGCACCTTGGTTTATTATTGTAACATAGGGACAAATGTAGTTCCTTTTAAATAAAAGCAAGGTCATTTCAGTACAAATTAGACTAATTAAAATGTAACTTGCGAAGTGAAAACATTCAATTAAACTGTGTTGTTGCATGTGTGTTTTACAATAATCCAAATAGGAATAAGGAAAGGTTTAAGTTTTCTGGCATGCGTCACCGCTTAAAAAAGTTTTGTGTTGAGCCCTGGAGGGCTGAGGGGGCGGGGGGGCTGGGGTCATAATGAGCCTAACTGATGTTATTAGCAGGTCATCAGCAACCTCAGGAAAAACTCCATGGGCACACCGACATCTTGATCGACAAGGGTCAAGAAGACACCCACTGTATTCATAACCCAGTGCAGAAAATTGAAAATAACTTATATAAGGCAACATCTTAACACACACACAGACACACAAACACACACACAATCTGAAATCCCGTAAAAAATCTATGTCTGTGTAGATTTATGTATATATGTGTATTTGCATTTTTATGTCTGTGCAGTGTGTATGTGCACAAATGAACAAACCTGTCTTCCTCAAGGGGAAGTCGTCCTTGCTCTCCATGTGGGATGGCAGAGTATAATGGCAGGTGGGGGATGTGCCGCCCAGAGGGGGGGAGCTTTGGTCGAGTGATGTGTGGTGAGAGGACCTAATCACACAAAAATACATCAGATGTATGATATAGAATTACAGTTAAAAGTCTGAATTTGTATCACACTGTCTCAGAATAAAACAACAGAAAATACTTACGTGTACCAGAGTTTTTGGAGGTGGATGAAAGAAGGATTGACTCCATTGCTGCCAGGGTCCTTTGCTGATTTGCTCAACAGAAACTCTTGGAGCTTCTGTTTCACCTCAGTACTTGCCACTGCACCTGTGAGACCAAAAGTTGGAAACAACAGAATTGGGGTTACCCTAGGGGCTATGGCTCATTAAATAACATTCCCTACAGTATGTAATCATTCGAATCAAGCTTAGCATTATTCTAACAGGTTCCCTCATCTTTTTTCATCCATCCCATTTAAATTACAATAATTCAGCTTTCTTCCTCTCTTATTTCTCTTATCTCAATTAACATGGAGTTTATATTATCTCCCTGAGCGGCAACAACTCATGCAGGAAGATCTCCCCCTAGTGGTCTCAGAGCATTATATTAGTTTCAAGCTGCTAAAGGGATACTGCAGAGAGATGTTCTTTCCCGTTGGGAGGGTTATAGTTGCAGGTCACAGTTTCAAATTACCTGACCCGACAAAGTCATAAATCTTGTCTATTATTAGCTATAAGGTAAAAGCAGAAATGAAATACTATATCTGAAGCTATTTTCATCGTTCTATTGAAAGCATTTTCTCCTAAACGCTAATGTTAAATGTCACTGGACGACCTTATGTCATCCGTTGCATGTACTGGTTGAGTACCATGTCATCATCATCATCATCATCATATTGTTGGATATTTCTCTTTTATCTATAGAGACTAAATGATTTTGAGTTTTGTAATTTGCCTTGTTTCAGGCATCCTCTAGCATAGCGAATATTGTAAAAAATGTGTCTCCTCTAACCAGAAACATGAACAGAAATCAGAACAGGTCCTGCCTATGAATAGCATGTCCCGTGCAGTGAGAATGATATACTATTATGTGAAAATGTAACCTTACTGTGCTGAATATAATCAGAATATTATTATGTCATTATTCCTGGTAAGTAAGAGGAGGTTGTTTTAAAAGGGTTGCTTAACTTAACAAATTAAAAAGCATTTTACACTAACTCACAGTACTTTAAGATCGTTCTGGATGTATAATCATCTGTTATATGCATATTTGTCTTTGACTAAACTCTAAGATATCGCATTAATAACATCTACAATTATTGGAAAGACGGAGTGTTGCCTCGGGCCCTGAAAGTAACTTTTTCCACCCCTGATGTTAAGGAGATGGTGATGATGGCGGTTTCAAGCTCTTACTCTCTCTGGAGCGCTCCTTGCCCCTGAGGATCAGGCTGGAAACATGCTGCTCTCGCCGATGCCTCTCCTGCTCCTTCTCCTGCTGGCTCTGCTGCTGCTGCTCCAGACGACGCTCCTTCTCTACAAGTTCCTGCTGCTGCTTCATGGCCTGGAGCTCGTGCTGGAGCTGAGAAACACGCAAGCATCAAGTCAGCATGAAGAGAACACACTGACAAATACGTTTGAAATGACAATGGCTTATGTGAGCTTCCTCAGTTTCTATTTTCCTATTCTTTGAAAACAAAACTCACACTGTTCCGTAATGTATTGCGCAACACCCTGTCTTGCTGTGCTCAGTTGTTTCTTCTTCTCTGCACTCTGTAATGTTGTCCTGAGCTATAATGTTTTCTACTGATCTACAGTATGCCATGCTGTGTTGTGCTCTGTTGTTTTGCACACTGCTGTGCTGTCCTCCATATAACTGCTCAGTGCAATGCTGACCTTGAGGTGCTCCTGGAGCTGAGCCTGGTGCTGACGGGTCAACTTCTCATGCTGTTTCTGGAACTCTGTGATTAGTAGCTGCTTCTGGATCTGCTGCTGCTTCTGAATGAGGAGCAGTTCTTGCTGCAGCTGCCTCTCCCACAGTCCCGGGTCCGAGCCTGAGCCCAGCATCCTCAGATCTGTACGCAGGTCCAACGGAGATAAAGACTCCACAGCCAAGGGCAGGTCTGGCTTAATGTCCACTGTGAGAAAGAGGAGAGAAAAAGACATTCGTCAATCCCTACATTTCTTCTTAAGATATGTCTACATTGCTTTTGAACAAATAGTGTTTTTCAGAGTTGAGGAGGGCACAAAGAAATAGGATTCTAAAATAAGAGACATGGAGTTAAAAAAATAAAAAGAATTAGAAAAAGGGTAGGAAATGAGGAGCAGCTTTTTTTTCTCGTGGTCCTCACAAACCTGCAATTATAAAAGTTCCTATAAACAAACATGGGATCACATCCGCCAGCATAGTCTACTGGGAGCAGCTGTATAACAGACTCAATGGACATTTGGCACGAAATGTTAAAGTAGTCATTTAAAGTATTTACATAAATCCTATCTTCCCAGTGTTTGATAAATAAATAAAAGCGACTCCTTCTCCCCTTCTCTACTAGAACATCATACAGATCCCTTGTTAACATAAATGATTTAAAGTAGTTTTGAGCCTGGAACACGCATACATTTGTGAATCTATGTTCCTGTGATCTCTGTTCTTGAGTTGCAATGTTTGTGCATCCGTAAGAACTGCCTTTGTCTTTGAAGACTACCTCCATTATAAGTAATTGCCAGATACAAAGTGAGAGGGCATCCCTTTGGTCTCCAAGCTCTATATATAGGTTGTTCCACAGAGAAAATCGATCGCCAGTTAAGAACAGAGGAGACAGGGCTACTTCATCTCTCTATTCCACTGAGGATGATTAGTGATTGAACAGTAACTTTCTTTATCTTCTATACCTTTGCTTTCATTCACACTGTTGCATGTAGTTACATTCCTGCTTCAGTAAGAAATGTTTTTCTTAAAACAAAATGACATCTTCAAACCATTTCAGACATAAAAGGATGTATTTAGACCTTTATTAGATCAGAAATTGAATAGAAATGTCAAAATGGCATGTTAGTAATGCTGATCATGATGTGACATTCAAGGAAGGGTACGCATTGTCCAGACTGTATAATGTATTTTCCATTTTAAGACCAGAGAAATATTCAAAGCTACTTAAAATTCCACTGGCTGGAGGGAGATTTATTGAGAGCGTTCAAGGCTGTAATCTTCTCTAGGGTCACAGTTGAGGGAACAAATACTGTACAAGCAACGTTACTATACCACCTGTTCTGTGTAACATGTTACAATTGATATGATCACATAAATAACCTTGTGCCTGCGATGCATTTATCCTCATAATGAAATACCAATAAAAAGGAGTTTAAACCTTCCTAAAACAGAAGTGTCAGCCTACAGTAGCCATCAATTAGGAACCAATGCCTCCTGTTCACTGATGCTGTGAATCTCACTGGCGTCCATTTGTTTTGTCATGTAGCCTGTTTTTCATTGCCACCATTCCATGTGTATGCGGCGGCGGCGATGATTATAAATAGAAACATAAAAGCAAGTGGCGCAATCCTGGTCTGTGACAACCCCCACACCCTAGTATCCACCACCCTAACTTGCCGCTGCCATGGCAACGCTGTCTACGTAATTATGTCTCCCCATCCTGCAGATATCGAGTCTCACTGCATGTCATCTCCTGCCTACAGTGGCAATGTGACATGTTGACTATTATATCAGCCTTTCAGCTCTTATATAAGGAAGGAGTCCCCAGCTGAGAGAGACACAGGAAAAGCATTTAGAAGCACACCCACACACCTACACACAAACACACACTCTGCAGCAATTCAATGGCTAAGTGATAACTTGTCTTTAAACATGTTCAAAGAGTGAAGACAGCTAGAGGGGACTCCCGCACTGTAATTTTTCTTTTGTGTTCTAAAAACAGCTCCTATGAAAAGACAGAGGAGGGCAGGCGCAGAGAACAGGCACCTGTAGAACAGACCCGTCTCTCCTGACAGGGATTATTAATCTTAGCTTGTAAGAACTTCACAAAGGACTCAGCTGTAGCGGGGGTTGTTCCAGGAGCAGATGAGAACCTGTGAACCATTGAAGGGCTCAGAGAGTTAGACAGCCCTGGTGCTACTTTTGCCTAATGGACCTAAATATAGCAACAAAAAAACACCTGCTGCCACGGAGAATTCACCAAAGAGATATCTAATTAATCTCATATTTCATTCTGTTCCCACACTGTGACTGGCATTAAGGATCTCCACTTTGATCATCATACTGTTTCAAGCTGAGCCTCCATCTCAGTCTCAGACAGTGATTTAACAGGAGGAAGGGGGAGTAGTGGGAGTAGGGGGGGGGGGGGTGGAGTTTGAAAGCTAGAGCCACCTTTTATATCCGAGGCTATATAAAATGGCCCTTGAGGAAACCACAACAGCATCATGTGCCTATTCTACTCTTGTCCACTGTCTGTCGACAAGAATAACACTGGATGGAATGACAGTGTTGAGAGAACATAATAAGGTCCTAAAGGTATAGGCATTGTTAGAGCTCTGCTGAAGCCTCTACCTAATGAATAATTTATAACTTACATTCCTCATGATTGACATTATTCTATGTACTGATCGAAACAGAAAAAAAGGTTAAAACATGTCTCTGCGAACATTACTCATCCACATTTATAGCACAGGCACACATTTATAGCTAACATATTCAAATAGTCAAATAAACCCTGAAACTACCCGAAACTGAAATCTGCCGTTTCTTTATTACAAAAATACTCCTGAGGCAGAGGAGAATACGGAACCACCAGTAACTAGGGCTAAATATAAATGCTTTTCTGAGCAGGGTCTTAATATAGAGAATGTGCGAAAGACTGTCACAGTTGCGAGGCCGCTTGCTTGATTTAACACGGGCAAAAATAAAAGCGCAGTGTTGCATTTATGTAACTTTCGGGGTAATTTTTAAAGGATCACTCGCCGAAATAGGTCTGCCACTTCTGGTTCAGTGGTCCGATGGTGCCATTGGCGATCATGATTCTTGATAGGATTTTTTTCCGGGTGAAAGTGGGTTGCTTTCTGATTGGTGGAAAGTACACAGACTTGTCTCGAGGCACTGGTAAACAAGAGATTTATGAATGACAGGTCCCAAATTTGTTTTTAGCACAAGGGAGCGACAAGCACCCTGCCCCATGCCCAAATTCCTCCCTGTGGAGGGCCTGCCAAGGGGGGATAGGGTGACTCATAGCCTGTGACCACACTCCCACTGCAGCGTCGCACCGCCAGTGTCCCCGACGTGTTTATTTCTATAACCGATCTGCCTCTCATTAGTCTTGGTGGTGGTTAGGGTGACAATCACAGCCTTAATTTGAGATGTTGGATGGCTGTCTTTTTTTGCCTCAGGCCACATTAGCAGGCTTCCCACCCCGGAGAGAGAGTAGACACACATCGCCAGTGACATTAGTATTACATGTGAGAAGCCTAAAATAAACAGATATGTATAGTAAAACATTATTAACAAAAGTCATTAAGCAGGCTCATGTCTTCACCTTTCAATGTAATCTTTTTTTTCTAGCACAAAAACTGACAACTAATGTGTGAAAAGATGTATTACCATTGTAAACATCCACACTGAATAATAAATGCAGCTATTCTTACACTTTTAAGAGTTTCCACTGAATAAGGGTACAAATATTCAGAATTTCTCCAGAAGGAAATTTTTTTATTTTTTCAATAATACAGGCTTCAAGTTGTATATATACTTTTAAAAATTGAGTTTACCTAGAAACATTCAAACTTATTTCAATCATGCTTATACTGGTGCTAATATTGATGTTAGAGTTGATATATATAGAGTCAATAGTTTCACTTGCAAGACGTAAAAAAACAATAGATTGTTAAGAATCAGATTGCTATGAGCCAATTCACCTCGACAGTAGTCTCAGTATAAAATATTTGTCTTTCTTTTTTACGTAAATAATACGTTACATATGGTTACAGGTAGTGACAGCTAAGTAACCTCCTTTTCATAGATTTGAATTGCAACAGCTTTTTGGCTACTACTAGTTTAGACTACCACAACCGCCCTAAACATTGCCACATCATTTTTGAGAAACACATAGCTGTGTATAATAAAAGATGTTGAGAACATCTTAACCCAATGCTATACTGACCAAGAATCATCACCTTTATACAGTGTATATTTCATCATGACATTTATAAAAAGGCAATATACAGAACAGTCCACACAGTGTTTACACTTTGAACATGTTGTATGTTGCATCCATTCAGTGAGCACTTGAGATGGTTGCTGATCTAAATTCCCTGTCTGACAGTATAAATAGAACCAGAGATACAGAAGATGTTTGAGTGTAAAAATAAGCTGATGCTTGGGACTGCAATGTGGTGCTGGATCTCTCATTAAGTGCCTTGTTATTTTGAGCAGCTGGCATGTCTAAAGCAAGAAACAGGTCTTTATTTTTAAGACTCAGGCTCGGCCTTGCAGCTGAGCTGCGGCTTGCAGGCTATCTGCTAACAAAGAGGGCTGAGCTGAACCACCACAGGCCTTTTGCTGAGGGGAGCCAGGAGTCCAGGAGTCTCTAGCCCTGCCATCATCTCACAAAACAACAACACATAAAATGACATACTTTATACTAAATCTGTTTTCAAGCTAAAACAAGGAGAAACAGGAAAAAACTGTATATGATACTTAACAAGTCCTGCTTTGAAGATGTTTCACAAAATCATTACCCTATTCTCCGAAGACAGCATTGGCACTAGATCCTTCAGTCAATCAAATCCAGAATAAATCAATCACAAAGACTCAATCGCCTTAATGCATTGAGCTACAGGGAAAACTACACCCAGAGGGAAATCATCTCTTTGCATCCCTGATCAAAAAAACGAGCAGTAAACTGTGCTTTTTAGAAACAAACAGGAAAAAAATGCAAAATGTTAAAGAAATATCAGTTGATTTGTCAAACTGTAAACCTTATCATTAGTTATGGTTTAAAATAAAAAGTACTTCATTCTTATAACGGGCAAATATTAAACAATACTGAAACAAAAATATTGATTTGGGTTGTTTTGCACAGCCTCCTGAGTGCTGAGCAGTGCGGCAACCTGAATGGGTACAGGATACAGAGGAGAGGACTTGAAAGGTGCAGCATTGTTTTCATCTGAAAGGTTTCTTTTGAACAGAGCTTGCATGACATTTTACATAATATTTAGCACTCAAGGGAAACTAATTAATTTCCATTGTTTGAGTGGCCATCTGAGGACCGTTTTTGTCAGAACTCTGATGTTACTCACATTAATAAAAATAGGATTTTGCCCTTCATTTTAATGTTATACGACAGAGAGGTATCATACAAAATGTCAAGAAGTTTGCTTTAGAAAACATTTCACAAATAAATGATTTGGTGACATAAGGATCTCTTCACCAACAATAATCATGATAATAGATTCCTATCCTAAAATGAACACACTGCACATAATAAACCCACCCCTGGGTCTGATTTAAAGGGACTAAGTCTGCCCTATCAACAACTCACATGACATCCAGTAAACTCATACAAAGGCATCCTAGAGTAGCTTTTTTAAACAGATAATGTTAGTCACCGTCAAGTGATTTACTATCAAATAGAAAGAACAAATTAAACAGGCAAATGACAGAATTCTCTATAAATATCTGTTCCAAACCACTGTTATATTAGGAGCATGCCGAGATGGAATGATAACGCACAGACGCCTAATCTTAGCAGGCTAATGCCATAAGCTGAAAATAACTCACCTAAGAATAGCTGACCCACAGAATAAGCAAGGAGCCCGAATTCAGGCGCTCAGTATATCTGTTGTTTGGCTCACAGGCCGTTAAAGCAGAAGAAGAAGAAAGCCCTGCTCCTGGAGCCTGATAGTCAAATAACCTGCTCTATTGACAGACATGGAATGTGCCATCTCCCTGTCATCTCTCCCATCTTATTTTTAAATCTCATCACGTTCAGTTCACTGCCTCTGGATGTTTTGCTTGCCTCGAGTCAGACTTAGGGGTGTTTCTTTAAAATGAGTTCTTTTTTATTTAGCTTTTACACCAAAAATGCTCAGGCAACAGTCTTCTAAATGCACAATTAGTTTGAATTACTCAAACATCATGACACCCTCTGCTGTTGGCTTTTTTTCAGTAATTGAAGCAATCACATGACTCAATCTGTAATTTCTCAATAAACACCCTTCTCAGTCACCCACAAGACAATGTCTTTACAGAGAACAATGTTTCCACCCTGAAGTATTTCCAGAGACAATTTTCACATTTTATCAATAGCTACTAGCTGAAAAGGTGTGACTCATCTTGACTCAATACAGTGAATAGATGTTACTCATACTGATGTCAGCCATGTCCTCTTCAATTCAATTCCCAAGTCAAAAATAGAACCATAAATGCTGTGGTAAATATCCTGAGAGAAACCTTTCAGTTGTTCCTTTAGTATTTCTGTCACAGTTTTTCCTGTTCCCTGAAAAGTGCACGCTGACACGGAAGCTCACAAAAACACAACATCCCTTTCATGTTTAGAGTGACTCATTTCAGGCAACTAGAAAGACCATGGGAATAATGTTAACACAGTTACTTATTTGAGGATAAAAACAACACTCCATTCATCTTAAAAATATCAAGATATACAGAACTTTTAAATTCTTCTTCAAGACATCTTTAAACACAGATTGAGGTAACAATCCAAATGAGAATGAAAAATCATAAAGCTGCATTTACAATCACAAACAAGAGCAAATACCTTGTTTCAGAAGGAAGTGCCTGATCCTACCACGTTGCTGTGCTGAGAAGCTGTGAGCTCTCTTTTCACACAGAATGAGAGACTGGCTGAGCGCAAAGAGTTGAGAGTACGCGAGAGAGGGAGAGAGAGTAATTCTGTGCAAGAGAGGCACGATGTCAAATAGCGGAGAGTAGGAAGAGGTAGAGGAAAGGCAGAGTGGAATGAAAAGAGGGGAAAAAATAGGATAGGATAAAGGATAAAAACTGAGATTCCTCAAAAGGAGATGAAACGCCGGGCTGTGTGATCACCTGAGTTGTTCACGTTGTGCATCTTGCTCTGGTTGGGGAACTGCTGGTTTCCAACGCGGCTTTCTGTTGTGGAGAAACTTGACTCGCCCTCGTAAATCGTCTGCAGCATACTCCACTCAGCGCTCAGGTCTCATTGCAAGCCTTGCGTTTCCTGTCACCAAGAGCCACCCCTTAGCCACTCAGGGGAGAGACCACGACAACAGGCAACTCTCTCCCTTCCTCTGCCTCCTCCTCTGATAAAACACTCTCACTGTGGCGCAACGACACACACTGCACACTATCTCTGCAGGGCTGCCACTCTCCTGGTGCCTGCTTCAATCTGGTCCAAACACTAACACAGTAATAGGAGAAGATGCCCAGTCCAGCTTTTCTTTTTTCTTATCTGAATCTCTCTATTTCTCTCTTTTTTCTCTCCTCAGTGAAGTGTCTGAGCAGAGACAAATGTAAAGCTGGGTTGCTGGGTTGCTAGGAAAGCTGTGTAGTGTGCACTGAGCACCTCGCTGAGGCAGTAATGCAAGCCAGGGAGGGAGCAAGCTTCATTTGCATGTGAATCAACAACTGCGTGGCCCACAGGTGACAGAAATAGAACAATGGCCAGCCCTGGCTAAAAATAGGTCAGGCGAGGCGCGGGGATTGGAGCAGCATTGATGCGTTTAAAAATACCACACCAAACACAGCTGTCTTCTTCTGCTCCTGCCAGAAGGCATGTCTCCTGACTCCCTCTCTGCAGATGGAGGCTTGATTCCTCTCTCTCCTATTCCTCTTTTTTTGATTTGTCGAACCAGTCTCTCTCACTCACTCTATTTATGTCTTCATTTTTGTTCTCGCAGGTACAAGGGTGGAATGATCCATTTCTACCTTGTGCTAAAAGAGACACATGAAGTTCACATCTGTGCAGTATGTTATGTCAAGGGTTTTGCAAGGTTTGTCTCTAATATGGTACACTAAATATAATATATAGTGGATTGAAATTGTTTTGGCGAATGCTAACAGTTCAACAAAAGGATGATGCTATAAACAAACAAACACACATGCATTAGAATTAAGCTAACAAGATGTGTTAAATCAAGTAAGACACCAAATAAACACGGTGTTCATTTAACTCGGAGTATAACCTCATTGCCATAGCTCGGTGTATGTGTAGGTTCAGTGTGTATCCAGGGCAGTATTGCTGCTCAGGAAGCATGCTTTCAGATAGCCAAGGAAGCCAACTAAGATGCCATAACAGCTTGATAGCAATTACGTAAACCTCAAACTGTGTCAAGACCACTTCTCCAGGATAACACATCTCATTTCCAATGAAAAAACTGTGTAAAGCAGGGATTTCCAAAATGACAAATAAAACACTGGTACAAATAATACATTTTAAAGACCATGCATACTGAGTTCTGGGCACCATGTAGCAATGAAGTAGGACTTTTTCAATTAATATTACATCCCAAACTGGCCAAGCTCTGTAGTTAATATAATCTGACTCACCCATAAAAGTCAAGTCAAATGTTCTATCTGACCACTGATGCAGGGCTGGGTTTGTGGCCAAGTAGCCTGTGCCTTTAAATTTTTCATCTTCCTTCATAATTTGACCTGTCCCCCAGCCAGGGGCGTGGAGCCAGCACGGCTATTTTTAGTTCCTGAGCTCTGACGACTAGGCTACAGAGACACAGAGAAGGAGTTTGACTGTGTTGTTTCAGCTGGACAAACATTTAACCCCTCGATCCTTTTATCACAACACAACCAAGAAGCCAAGAAGGAAATGCACAGCTTGCCGGCTCGCCCCAGACATAAAACAACTCTGAAGATAGTGTATGATGTTGTACTACTTGACTATTCATAAACAGAAAAACAAGGAGCTTCGTTTTGTTTCATTACTACTTCCCTTTTATATCAAAACTTTAGATAATTATTTAATCGTTGCCTACTCTACAAGCTAAGAGCTAATTTCTCAACAAAGACATAACACATTGTGGCAAATCTATCAATAAATAATAACTTCAACTTCCCCTTAGTGACACATTTTTGTAGAATAGATTTAGCAAACTGCGGATCTTCGGGAATTAGTTTTAGCAGTCAATTTGGATAAGATGGTGTGAGAGATAACAAGCTTTCAAGTTAAAGGTGATGACGGCTAAAGACCGAGAGCTCCATCTGTCACAGTATCCTGTTGGCTGACCTGAACATAGGTTAAGGCAGTATTGGTCAAATGAGGAAGTACCTCCGTCACACGAAAACAATTACACGTTAATGTGTTTTTTTCCCAAAATGAAAAGTTAAAAATATTTTTGCAATGTTCCTGTTACTGGGAATTTCCGCTATTACACAACATAAATACTATTATGCTGCAGTCAATTTTTGTATTATGACTGATGATGATGATATATTCATCTATTCATATCATGTTCTCCACAATATACATATAATTGTGCACTCTTTAGTCAAGTCAGACGTGAAGAAAATCAAATGAATTTCTCTGCACTTGTAATTGAATAGTTAGTTCCCAGAAAGTAGCCTTGGTCAACCTGGCCTACTGCTCCTTAAACAAAAAAAGAAATTTCACTGAGACATGTTAGCAGCGATTAACCTACACTTTTTATTTAAAACTAGCTTCCTGAGGCTGATGAGGATTTGTGGGATTGAATAGCTTTGTCCAATAGGCAGGGTCCAGTAAACCTGCAATGTGGCAAGCCCATTATAGCTCCTACTGCGTCACTCGCGGCCTTTGTCTACTTTAGTCCTATTAAAGCATTTAAGTGTGAACGTCAGAGTCCCTGCTGGAGAGCCACTCCGCTCTGCTCTCCAGGGCATGGGCTCCACTGTCTGTCACCTCCCTCCTATCAAACACAAAATTAGTGTGTGGCTGTGTGTGTGTGAGTGTCCGTGTGTGTCCGTGTGTGTGCGCTTGTGTGTATGTTTTGACATCAGAACATTGACATAGAGTGGGGGGATATTAGAGATGAGGGAACAAGTGGGCCAGACCAGTCAAGCGCCCCTAGCACTTTCCAAATTTAAATAAAAGGCCATTATAGATGTCAGTTAACACACACATACGCATGAATGCACACACAACATGTTATTTATTTTAATTTAGCCAATTAAAATGATCTACTAGGACTAGAAAGGAAACAAAAAGATAATTCCTGCCATGGTTTTAAGACTATTTTCGCTCTATTTCAAGAAACTGTGGTCATACCTTGCAGTCTTGTTTTTTTTTTCTCCAACCAAAGAAGCCTACTCACAATACCACAATTACTGTGCCAGTTCCAAATCAACTCCCAAGTTCTTTGGCTTAATCACCATAGCACTGCTTGCCTTGTGACACACTGTGCATGATGAAACCCAGCAGGGAGGCAGACTGGAGTAGGAAGGGAGCTGAACTTAAGTGTTGCAACCGATATGAGGGGAGGACAAACAGTGCTCCTTATAACTAATATGATCCGGCTTGGAAATGTAGATATGTGCTCTCCGTAGGGCTGTGCGATTATGGCAAAAATCATAATCGCGATTATTTGGGTCAATAATTGATATCACGATTATTAAATACGATTATTCATTGACTTCCAAATCCATTTATTGAACAAATACAAATAATAATTTGAACAGTATCTTTTTAACTGTTAATTACCCTGAACGTATAATTCAACTGAAAAACCAATACAAAAATAAATGATTAATTTAAATAAATAATATCAAAATAATAAATACCAATAAACAAGATCAACAAATATTTTGGAGCGCACTTCCACAAGCTACTAAACATATATAAATATGATAAATACAAATAAATGAGACCAAAATTAATTAGATCAAATATGTTGCAGTGCACTGTCACAACCTAGCAAAGCAAAATAATTGTTTTTTTCGATTATGTTGTTTTCGTAATTGTGGCAGGCCAAAATCGTAATTGCGATTAAAATACGATTAATTGCACAGCCCTAGCTCTCCGTGTCCTCTACTTCTTCAATCTGTTTCAATCTTGTTAGTTTTATCCACCTCTCTGGCTTCCGGCCTGTTGCTTTTCTTCCTGCATATGTGGAGTTTCATCACGCGCCCTGGGAGGACTTTGGCGGAAGTTATCCTAGTCAGGTGCCGAGTTCTCCAGTCAGAGGGGATGTTGCTCCCAAGAGAGGGGCCGCAGACTAACAGCAGCTTCTGACGTAACCATGCCGCCCCTTTAGTTACTTTTTCTCTTGTGGCCACCCCTGAAACTCTAGGGGCAGCCCTGGTACACGAGGGAAATTACCTCTCCACACCAATTACCTCCATGCAAGCCATCTTATTTACATCATCCCCTGATGAGTCACCATTGCCAACTGTGGAGAAGCTCCTACATCACTTCAGGGAGTGAGGCCATGGCTCTCAGTCTCTGCATGCAGAGTACAACATGCTCTATTCACATCCCAGCCCAGTCATTCTACCTGCTAAAAGCCATGGGTAAGGTTTTGTCACTTCAAACGGTCCATTTTCCCTTTACCTTGCGGTCAGTCTCATAAAAGCACAAAGGCCCTACAACTGTTGATTTGATGGTCAAATCTAATTAGCCTGTACATCTGGATGTGTTATGTGAGCGTGTTTCCCCACTAATGATTTGGGCGCTCTTGCTTTTATTGGGTTACTCTGTCTGGCGTCCTGTGGTATTTCCTGTCAGACTTTCAGGGTGATATAGAATGCACTTAACAGGTTGGATCAAATAACACGAAAAAGCATTTAAAGGCAGTCGGGTTTGGTACTTACTCTTGAAACATTGCCCAAAAAGTTTTGCAATTCAGCTTCTACCACATTTAGATGGAACTCGTTGACATGCAGCTTTATGTGTTTCTCTTGTAAGAAATACCCAGCATAAAAAAAAGATAGAGATGGTGCTATTGAAAGAGAGAGATGAATCAACGTACTGTATACCCTTAAAAAGTAAAAAAAACTCTTTCATAAAATGTGTTCATTTATCTGCTGTGAACCTTCTGCAGTGTGAGAGAGGGTTAGGTTTAGACTGAGCCATAATGGAGTTTCAAAAAGACAAAAACCTATTTCAAAGCTATTTATTGTGCACTGACCTTGAGTCAGTTTACTTTCTCACTTTGAATAGATCCCTGATGGCATGCCTTCATCTGCTGCTATACGTGTTCTAAATATAGATATGGAGCACAAAGGCACACTGGAAACAGAGGGCAGCTCTCAGTATTTTGACTGATCAATGTGCTCATCTCTGTTGGAAACCATTGATCCACTGTTTGTGTCAAATTGACCATGTTGTTGTTGTAGAACTTCCACCCTACATTCAATGATGTCAAACCCACGTCATGTTCCCCTTTGTCCCCCTTGCCCAGTACCTTCTCTCAAAGCAACACACAACTATTGATCCTCTAATGATATTATAACACCAAAGGGCTTAGCATTGATTACTGCCTTTGAAAGACCATTCTTTATGTAATCTGGCATTTTAGTGAATTTACCAATGAACATGACGCAGGATTCAGGGGAAACTTTTCCGCCTGAAACCAGTGTGCAGAATCATTGTATCAGTGTCTCCTAGACCTACATCATTGAAATGCCTGCAGGAGTCATATGCCTCATCTGTATCGTACAAACACAGAGGCCCAAACAGACACATGTGACGTTGAGGGAATCCAGTCAAGCTTAACTGACTTTAGACAATCCCTGGGGGATTAATAAAAACAAAGGTTCTCTGTTCAGAGGCATCCTTCCAGTACACATCCCGCAAGTCTCATTTATGAGTGGATAATCATAGCATCATCACTCCCAAGTGCCTTGGAGCTATTATCTTAATAAGATATCAAAATAGATATTCTTGGTATTACCAATATGTTATTACAAGAAAAACAGAATCTAAGTGGCTTGTTTGTCCTTTGGCAAAGTACCACCATTGTTATTTCCGTCACAAAGAAGTACAAGCTGTTTTCACCCAAGTTCCAGATTTCCTTTTAAAGGGACAAATCTCACTTCAGTGACCTAAATATGTTAGGCACAGGCAATAACCCAACAAAATAACAAAAATCTGTAGTTGTTTAATAGGTTATTCTTACTGTTTGACTGTTGTTCTGAATTTGTCAATGACTTCTAAAGACTACGGCTAAACTTCATTCATGGGTTTTAATGGTCCATCTAAAAAAGGTCAAAAGGAAACCCAGTTTACTATGGGAAGGGTGGACTGTCGCTTATTGTCCGAGCCGCTTCCACCTACGCCACCACTTCTTTACTTGACCACAGCTCAGTCACTGTACCCACCTCCTGTGGTGTCTCAAAGGTCTTAGTCGCAACAATGCCTCTGAAAAATAGCTCTTCCTCTGATTATTAAGGTAGTGCTATGCGAACCGGGAAATGTCCCACAGTGCACCCGCCACCTCTGGTGCAACCTTAATGTCTAGCCTGCTCCATATGCATGAATCTGGGGGGGGCTCCAGATGTATTTTTAAACACTACGCTAGGGTGACCTTGAGTTTCTTATTCATATACATTTCCCACCATGGTTACAAATACACCATAATCAGCTTGCTATCATAATGTCATGCAGTGGAAGTTACTGGTTTATTTTTCCCAAGTATGTTGTAAAGACAATGTTCCACTTTTGTAGGTCCTATGAGAGTGCCTAAACAAGTCAAACAGCTCCCGATTTCCTTTCTCCCTGAAAGCATGGTTCAGGGGTCTTCTCTTTGTTTGGTGGGAAAACAAAAGAAGTGCTACAGTCGCTTCAATGATCAATTATTACATTTCTTTTGTGGTATATTTGGTCTCTGGGATTGCTGTTTTTCGACTCAATGGGAATGTCCATGTCTCTCCACATTTTGGATTTGTTGAACTACTTTTTATACCACTGACACAATGATATTGTATGTGGCTGTTAAAATAAAGATGTTACAAATTCCTTATGTATCTTTTTGTTTTCACAATCAATCAGAAAGGAATCCGGACTTTTAATTGTGGGACACTGTGCAGCTGGGGTAAAACCCCTGGCGGATCCTTCAGCAACAGTGCACCCTGGAGGTGGATAAGAACAGGGACATAAAAGGAAAAACCGGGAAAGGCTATAAATGCTAGAGATATTACTTGAACTTTACATAGCAAACTCCGGGGAAAGCTCCAAGAAGCACAGATACTATTAAATACAAATCAAGACATTCACTCCGCAAATAACATCACACGCACAGACAAGCTATAAAACACATGCACACAATTCCACATACTGTAGCAATGTCACCATGCTGTGCTTGGGAGTGGCGTTCCTGACCTCTGCCTTTCATCTCGGATCCAGTAACCAAACTGACTTTTCAACCCAGCCCGTTCAATAACACAGGGCCTAACAAGCTTTGGCATAGGACCAGGAAAAAAAAGAAAGACTGTTCCAGCTGTGAGATCTCCTCAAAGAATGTTAAAAACATGGATGGACCATAAAAGCTCCTACTATCAAAAGAGCAAATCAGAGCGGATAAATGAGAATAAAAACTCCAGGCATCCTAGCATGTTAATTATTTGTTCTGAACACTGATAAAACAATTATTAATGGATGTTATTCTGAGCTTTTAAATAAATCTAAAGGGCAATATTGAAACTTCCTTTTCCTGATGATTTTTGGAAACATTACATTTTGTCAGCACAGTGCTAAGCTAATGCCACTCAAGCTAATAGGGAGAATGTAAAGAATGCTCTAAGGTTGTCACCTCAAAAGAGGGTACATTTATTTTTCTTTTGGTAACAGCTGGACTGGCAACCCTTTCACACCTATTTGGCCACGGAGACCTTTATGAGGGCTCTGCTCTTAGATATCCAGACAGCGTGTCCAATCTCTGAGTAATTCCTAGATCAGTTTGTTCTGCAAATTTCACGCAAAGTGGGGAGGGGTTGCAGCCATGACCTCCTGCCGTCCCATAACTCACAGGATGGGCTGAGAGAGGTGGCAGGTACCCACAGATGAAAGTAACAACAAAGAGATGTTTAGTATGACGCATGCCAGGGCTGTCATGGTTCCAGAGGATGATGGGATGGCATAGAGTGACAACTAATGGGCCTGTGAAATGCAGAGTCTGTTTCTGCCATTAAGGGGAAATGGCCCCACCCTTTGATAGTTAAGTGACAATCTTTCTGTCAGGATGGGCATACCAACTCTGAAGCACAGCTCATTTATCACCTTCACTGATTTCACCCTACAGATTTGACGGTCCAGGAGTTAGGGCAGAGGGACTCTTCATGGTCCCTGCCAATAGGCACACTGACAAGCAGATAATCACATTAGTATAAGTAGATAGACAATACACACATTTCAAGTAAAGATAAACTGCAACAAATATCAAGCCTTTAAAAAATGGGAGGTAAAGAACTACTTAGAAAATCACTATAAACAGGTCTCTTTAGTCAAAAGAATATTAATTTAACTTGAATCCGCGAAGCAGGAGCCTTAAAGCTTCCCATTTTTCATGTACACAAAAGGCCTCTAAAAGACATGAATGATTAATATCTTCAACTCGATTTGGACAGGAAGTGAAAACAAATGGAGGTACGTCCCCCCAGAGAGCCCGTGGGGTCTACAGTGGAGCTGGATGAACTTCACTGAGAACACCAGGCTCTGAGTCTCTGCTGCAACAGGAGCCAGATCCCCCCCTCCGGGCTCCTGCTCTCCCCCTACTATCTAGGCTATATAAAGAGAAAATATTCCTCACACATACAACTACCTACTCATCTATTCCCTAACAGTTCCTGCCCCTATCTGCACCGTGAGATCACCTCTGACTGTTTCACCCTGCAGCAGAGCTGGAGAAAATACACTATCAGCTGGGTTTAAGGATTGATTCAAATGTTGTCTGCAATTCAACTGCCTTCATTAGCGTTGATTAATAGTGACGGCAACAATTAGAACAGAGACAACCAACACAGAGAGTGTGAGTGAGAAAAAAAATCATTGTCAGAATAGTTTTGTGTCACCAGGGCTACGTTCAGATTGTCTGCACAATGTCCACTGTACAGCCAAGAACAGCAGAATAAATAAAGGTGCAAACATGACTCTCCATCATTTTTTCATGACAACACAGTCATATGAAGCCAAGAACTGCACTTTGCACTTTCCTGTTTTACCTCAAAACCCATACAACACACAGAAGAGACTAATCAAAAACAGAACTTTGATACAATATAAAGAATGAAATTATATTATTTATATTGCAGTGGAGGAAGAAAGCGTCTGCGATGGGGTTTGCCAAACATGCAAATGTTCAATTAGTTTAGAGGCTTCAAGTGGATTCAAAAATAGCATTATGAAGTAGGACGGTAATTTCTCAACAATGAGTCCAAGGCAGAAACTGATCCGACACCACACTGCTATTGTACTCCTGTCATGTTAATGTCTTAACCTGGCATCTCCAATATTTATATATTTGCCTAAAGGGGTTAGAAATTAGATTATTGACTTATTAGAAGACATAATGAACAAAGCTTTATCCTGACAGTGACATTGTGTTCTTATATCATGTGTGGATTACAGTAAAGGTTGTCTGTTGTCCTGACAGCCTTTTATGTAAGACAGTTTTGTGTTTCAACACATGTAATTGCTAGTTTTATCCTGTTATTTAAGCTTCCATACTGTTCCGATGAGGAGCACAAAACAATGAACCACTGCAGAGCAGAGACCAGCACCTTCCTCTGGGCATCAACAACACCCCTCCTCCTGCTAAAAACTCACTGACCCAAACCCATTTTTTCCAGTCTAAGAGAAATGTCAAGTCCAGACCTCGAACTCGTCTCTTTGAAGGGAACATAGCAGCCAAATATAGCCTGCTCTACGCCTCCTGACATACATCAGGCTCTACGGGTTCTGCTAACACTAGATCATTCTGGCCGTCTGCCATGCAGTCACTTACTATTAAGCATCATAACTATACAAAGAAAATTATAACCAAGCAGTGGAGTGTACACTGTTGCCTGGTAACCTAATGCCATGTTGGGGATTCATCCTGTTATGGAACAGAAAACACTTACAGCCAGAGCCAATAATAGATCGTCGACCACACAAAAAATTGTTTAAGGGTGTCAACAAGCATGAATATGAAGCTGAGAAACATAGCATGAGAAATGTACGTTCAAATAACACATCTCACTTCTCAATGTGTGATTTTGAGCATTTTGGAAGTGTTTCTGTTATTGCAACGAACGGTGAAATTATATAATTATTATTCATCTGTCATTTTTCATGTGAAATGATAGATAGAATGAGTGCTTATTACCAAGTGTGAAATCCAGCTAAGAACACATTATGCAGACAGGGACTAGGTGCTGGGTAACAGTAACCAAAGCTGTTTTTTTTGTCTTTTGGATCATACAGTTACACAAATGTAGGGCTGCACCTGACAAATATTGTAGATTGCAGATTATTTGTTGGGATTAATCTATTCAGGTCTATACAATCTCAGATAATAGTGAAACGTTTCTAGGGGATTTAAGGGGATGTCTTTTAAGGGTCTTATTTTTGGTCAGTCCAATGATCCAAAGATTTTCCATTTTATAGGATATAAAACCTCTAAAATAAAAAACTTGAAATTTGAGAGGCTGAAAACATGTTCTGACTTTGATGATTGTATGATTTTTCTGCCGATTATTTAACACTTACCTATAGAGGCATCACAAGGGCATCCTTCTTAACAAATACTTTGCAATGCTCCATGCTCATGGCTGATTTAAATATGGCTCTTTCTGCTTGCAAAATGAAAATATTACAAATAGTACTACATCCTAGCTGCATCAGAACATTTCACAACAGGCTATAATACATTATGTGTTTGGTGTTATGAGTCTTTTGGGCATCATATATTTCCCGGTAATTGCTGTGTTTCTACACCGTTTGACATGATACTGTACTGTATGTAGACTATTATGAGTTCTGGGACTCTTATTAATGTCCCATAATGTCTTACAGTATAACTCTGTGGGCTTAACAGACTCATTAAATTATAAAGCAACATCAGATGATCTGTTGTAAAAGAGTCATGACATTAAACAAAATGCATTCACTGTGAGCTGTAAGGTCTGGTACAACATAGCCTCTTCTTAATAATGATTTCACTATCTAATACTTTTTTGCCAAATACAATACTTAAAACAGCTATAAACTGGTGACGTATAAGAAAGTTATTGATGTATTCTGGGGGAAATGCAATGAAATTCTGCTGTGCCTTTAACAAATGTGGCCTTTGTGTCAGTGTGAGATTCATCATACGCTATAATGTATTATGACATGTTCTGTGATAAATGTCAAATACAATTAACATCATCTTTATTTTAGGGAAGACATTATTCATTCAGGTTTTTAATAAGAGCATACCACAGTGCGTCATTCGTGCCAATACCTGAGAGGTAAAAATAGTAAACCATGACACTCTGGCCAAATAAGAAAGGAGAATCTATTATAAAATAGTGTTTGAATACTAGAAACACACATAGATCCTTCACAAAGCATACTGCTATTCTACCACGTGACTGTCAATCATCTATTTATGTTCTAACATATGGTTACGCTGGCACACCTGTACACAGACACCCTTGCACTGTACACACCCACACACACACACCCACACACACAGTTGTATTTTTCCTACAATTACTTTGTGCCCATTTTAGGTAGAAGAATGGCTCAATCATCCTGTCATGTCATACTTTACGTCACCAGGAACAAAACAACACAGCATTATTTCTCTTTATTGGAACTGTAATTTGTGCTGCTTTCACACTGTCACGGTCAGTCAAGGATGGCACACAAACACAGGAAATAAACCCACAGTGACAAAGTGTAATTCATCACTTCCATCACTCTAGTTGTGAAGAAAAGGGAAGGCATTGTATTCTCTCCACTTTGAAAAACAAGCTCACTCTCACTTCTTATGTCATCACTGTTATTAGCTGATTGCGGAGTCTTAAGAATATTTTACAGGCACAAATCGTCCAGATGCCAACTTTAGGACAATAATAATCTACTAAAGCTAACATGCATTACACAACAGGGATACCATGCAACACGCTGCTTCTACTGATTGCCAATTGTATAGCCGAACATGCCAATTTATCGGGTCCAGTGAATAATTCACAGAGGCCTGCCAAGATTTGTTCTATCGAAAAAACATTTTGTCTCATTAACACATTTATTGGTACTATGATATTATGTGTTAGGCTAAGTGTAAGGTGCTGTTAAAATGACTTTCTCTCCCTGACACAGCTCAGATGGTACCTGCCCCCTCAAGCCATCTGAGCATTGCAGACATCTGTGAGCATTAACTTGCCAAGAACAAGTCCAATGTAAGAATATTATAAATATTATAAAATGGAAAGACGGCTGAAGGGTCATTTGGAGTTGCCGTGAAAGGCTTTCATGTCATGTATGAGCAGTGTTTTTCTTGTGTTGCTGTCAAAGTGTAAATGTCATGTGTACACTGAAAGCTCTGTGGTTGTTGTGCTTTCCTATTACCTTGCTCAGCGAAGATTGAAATGCTGTCACCATATGACACCTGTGGAAAGAGCGCCGGTCAACAAAGCCATCATACAAGAGCCATTTCCAATGTAACACATCTGCTAAAAGTTTTTGTTGGAGGGACATTTTGTCCAGCATAACAACCTAGATCCATAATCACTTTATAATATAAACATCATACAACAGCTGCACTGCCAATTCACTTTTATTACTGGCATCTAAACAAATATATATATATATATATATATATAAATAAGCTCCTTACTTGATTCTACCCTTGCATGTTCATGTCTTCATGTGCCTGTTTTTAGTATCTGTAAAAACAAAGTATGCAGGAAAAACTGTTGTGGAATCCAAAATGTAGTATTTGCATACATAACTGTACACAGTGTAGTAGGCTGTTAAATGTTTTTTCTCCATAGAATATATCAACATTTAAATATATACTACCATAACCAGGCAACCACTAAACAATGAATTTGCAACATGAAATATTCAAAATGTAAAGAATAATAATAATGAAAAAACAATGAAGGTTTCTCATTTCTCTAATTTCCCCTCCTCGACTCCTCGAATCCTCGGTCCTCTGGTAGTGACCCGGAAATGGATTTCAGCGCGCCATGTTGAAGGACATCTAATTTCTCTAAATGCACATCGTAAATTGTAAAGCACTTACACATCACTGTACCCTGTATGCCAAGGCAGGTTTGCCATCACTTACTGTACGGAGGCTCAGTCATTGGTACACGTTTATTTATAAAGCTTTGTTGGGTAAACTCCCGTATTATATCTGCTCTCTGATAACACAGAGAGTTGCAAGCAGCTATTGTCTGAGATTGCATGATGTAGTATTGTTAGATGTGCCAAGAGCAAGGACTGTCTTAGGTAAGACAGCTTTTATGTGCGCAGCTCCACTTGCTTGGAACAATCTTCAGCAAGAATTGAAACTGAGCAATCTCATTCCTCTGCATGTTTTTAAAGCTAGGCTAAATGAAATGCTCGTTGATACTATGGGTACTTGTAAATGTCTATAACTATGTAAATGTATCCTGTAAATATAATGTATGATGTCCTTTATTGTTTTATGTTTCATGTGGAACCTATATGCTGCAGGTCTCCCTTGAAAAAGAGATCTATGATCTCAATGGGACCAATCTGGTTAAATAAAGGTTTGAAATGAAATGAAATGAAATCGAGGACCAAGGATCGAGCATCGAGGAGGTTCTCTGGAGGAGCTATAACCGAGGATACACAGATGGTTCCTCCGCGTATCCTCCGCGGATGTATTTCCGGCAACAGTGATGTTTCAAAGAGTCGTGACGCACGGCCGGACTTATCTCAGCCACTGACAGCTCTGCATGCATCCCCTGGATATTATTTTATTAACTGCTTTAATCGTGACGCGATGTTTACAGTGAGAACAGCTGTGAGGTCCGATATCTACAAACAAAGAGTCGATATTTTTCTAAAACCATTTAGTGCTTCACATAATAAAATACACAATGGCTGTAGCCTGATATTATATGCTTTAAGAGCTGTAGGTGTGTGTGTTGTACAGTGTGTGTAGCATTGTAGCAACCAGAGAGGGGGGGGGGAGATATATCCAGTCTCTGATAGTGTTACGTTATTATGAGAGTGCTCTTATACTTGTTTGATTCTGAAATTGTATATATTTATATATATATTTATATAAATATATACAATGTGTGTATGTGTCCGCATCTGTAGCCTGTTATTGTCTCATTATACTGCACTGTCAATTAATTAAAGTAAATATATAAGTCGTCATGAACACAGTTCTGTCCATCAGACAGAGGGCTGCTGTGCCTCCTGTCATCATTAATGGACGTCTCTTTAAAATGACTGCTCAGAGGAGAGGATTTCTCATTTCTCTAAACGCCTGGTGCTTCCCCTCCTCGACTCCTCCGCTCGCATCTCCTGTGGGCGGGACGAAGGCACAAGGATAGGAGTCGAGGAGGGGAGTCGAGGAGGAGAATTAGAGAAATGTGAAAGCTTCAAAGCATAAGATGTTATCAGTTGTGGAAAGTAACAAAGTACATTTACAAGATTTGCACCTCAGTTCAATGTTTTGAGGCATTAAACATTGTTGGATTATTTGTATTTACTTTATACTTGGGTAGTAGTGTGCTGAGACGTTTTAAGAAGTATTTATAGCTATAATTATAGGACTCACTGCTGTTCAACATAGACCACATCACAATTCTCACAAACCCAATAGACTAGTACACCCTTTTCTGCTTGTTATTTAATAGCTATATTAAGATATTAGTCAACTAATTAGTGGCCTGTGATCAAGGGTGATGCAGCCGATATTTAAGTTTTTCAATAAGGGCTCTTGCACTTTAACGACGGTAGGTGCTTTCATACCTGTTTAAAGGGGACCTATCATGCAAAATGCACTTTTGTACGTCTTTTATACATGAATATGTGTCCCCGGTGTGTCAGGGAACTCACCAAGTGTCAGAAAACACAACCCTCTCTCTTTTCCTCCATACCCAAATCTCTAAAAACGGGGCTGCAACGGATCTGATACAGATTTGAAATTGTTCTGACGTCAGAAACAGGGAGCTCCGCCTATATGGGCAACTCTCCACCTATCAGGGGAATGAGAGGTTGCCGTGGCATGGTAACAGCATGGTAACAGCATGGTAACAGCATGGTAACATGACGCTGTGCCTCGCCCCCCTCCTTTGCAGGGGGGCGTGGTCAGCTGCAGCTCATTTGCCACAGAATCAGCCCTTGCAAAAACAGGGCTGGAATACAGCAAATAGAGCGAAATGAGGCATGGCTAAAATGCATGATCTGTTTGGTATTTTGAAAAAAAACCTTCACAGACATGTTTTATATAGGTATGGCCCTACAATATATTATTCAAATATAGCATGATAGGTCCACTGACATACGTCAGCAAGTATGGCGGTCTGCACACAAAAGCAATAATGCTGGTCGGTCATCGCATAAAAACACATATTAATTTCTGTGATTGAGTGGAGAATGTCGCAGCTTTACATAACACACACACACAAAGTTCCGGTCGGCTATTGGCGGATTTACAATATAAATTGTTTAAAAAACGACCACCTATGAATATGACCGCAGAACTTACCGGTATGGATGGACGACCCTACACCGTGAGCAAAGTGTTTAGCTTTTTAGTGACAGTTGAAAAACATACATTTTGAAAACCCTTGGTGGAAGTGGAAAAACATTAAATATATAACATTATAAAATTATTATTATTAATACATAAATAAAAAGCATTGTTAATTATTATTATGTGTTACTGTTCAAGTTATAACTGTTGTATAAAAGCAATTAAGCCGTTATTTGCGCTTAAAACAACTCATAATATAAAAGCTCACATTTAGTTCTTTATATTTTTTGTTTAAACACCAGTATACAAGTAGCTTGCATACTTATCACGTCGAGTTTGTTAAAGATACTTAATTATCAGATGTAGAAACAGTGTTTATCTACCTTGAGGACAGGGTTGAGGGATTGACGTGTGTTCTGTTGTTCAGATTGGAGGACACGCAGGATGCGGTCTGTGTATGACGACTGAGATATAAATAGTCTACTTGGTCGAACGAGGGGAAGATATAAAATCCTAACTAAGGTAGTGGCAGACTGAACACTCTGTCTACTCCACTGTCCTCTCTGAATATGTCTGACATGGAGAGACGTGGGCATGGCAGCTCGGGTCACTGTCTGTCGTCAGCAGGTGCACCACCTTTCTCTCCCTACGAAAAACAACTGAAACAAATCTAACTTTCACTAGTGCTATATGTTTTTTATTAAAACAGTATACAGCCCAGATAATAAACTGGCTTGCATTTAAATAATCGGTGATGTTTACTCTATTCTAACAGTATTTTTCTTCTTTTTATTTCACTGTTTTAGTGTTGAATGAATCATTTTAGGGCTATTATAATAGATTAATGCACCAGGAATTATGATAATAGGTGTGTAAGCCACTTGAGTAGCTTGGTGCTTGTAAAGAAGCTATTATTTTCTTGTTATTGCATAACATGTAAATGCTACGACAGCTGCACTTACAGACTAGTTTGCAGAGAGGCAACTCCTAAAAATAGCACCTGTAGGCTAGCGTCCACAAGTGCACAAAAAGATTATTAAAATGGAAGCAGTGCCATCTACTGGTCATAAGAGTCATTGTCATCAGCTTTGACTCCAGTAGGACTTAACCTCGGGCAAAATGTTTGGCCTTGTGACATAGTCTGCTGCTATACAAAAACAATAATCTATGAATTAGACATTAGTTGATTAATCTATTATTATATAATAGAGGAGCAGTTTTATCACGTGCTCAAAAACAGGTTTGCAATGCAAGTTGTCAAAAAGGCAACCATCACAAAAAGCTGTGAACCTGCCAAATGAGCACTTTCGCACTCTTCTAGTTAAGTTTGTTAAATAGGGGAGATGCTTCTATCTTAACCAAGAGCTAGGCTTGTGTGGTTAGCACCGATTATATGCAGATTTGTCATCGTCATAAATCAACAGCTGTCCATGGTCTCACATTTTTATTTTTCACTTCAAAGCATTCTTCGGTGCCTCTCCTGAGTTAACCGTTTGTCCCAGAGGACAAATGTCTCCCCATTAGCGGAAGAACAAGGTATCTAATCATCTCCCTGTCCACCTGTTTCCCACATCACTGCTCGATGTATAAGGAGGTGTTGATACCTCTTCATCTACTTTGGCCATCCCCATGAATATTGCCTATACCCTTCCTTCAGACTTTTAGTAGACATTATATGACATGGATTTGGATTGATCTCTTGATTATGTGTTCTCTGGTTCTACCTCAGCAGTGCAGGAACAGTGGTGGGAAGCGATGGAGTGAAAACCTCTCTCCTTGCATCTTGCCATTCTTCCTACAGCAGCTGGGAATGAACCAGGGGATGACACCACTTTCATCCCAGAACCCAGACTGTCCAGCTGTTTGCTATCGCTCATCCTGACGGCTGGACTGATAGGGGCACAGCCCAGCATCAGCAAATCTGAGGCAGAACCTACATGCATGTCACTGTTACTGTCTGAGGCCTGTGCAGGAGCGCACAGCTGGCACCTGGACGCTAAGGACCATGTCATTTCTCAGTAGGAAGGCCAGCTAAGGATTTGATTAACTGTCTGGTGTTTTCTTATTTTTGTTTTACTTTCGGCATTATTCAGTTGTGTTGGGAGGTGCAAGGACCTAGTGACCAGGGCTTTGGATTGTTTGTCTATAAATAATGTTTTGCTTTGTCAATAATAAAATATTTTAATGCAGAAACAGAAGCACCAGAGGGCATAAGGTTCATGAAAATATATGTATATATGTCTCTCTCTCTCTCTCTCACACACACACACACACGCACTGTACCACACGCACCACACACTGTACAACACACACACACACCTACAGCTCTTAAAGCATATAATATCAGGCTACAGGCATTGTGTATTTTATTATGTGAAGCACTAAATGGTTTTAGAAAAATATCGACTCTTTGTTTGTAGATATCTACTAAACTAAAGCATACAAATAAAGAGAGTAATGTAGACCTGTTATAATGAGTGATATATATTATACACACTGCTCTGCTTTCTGCACGGACCTCACAGCTGTTCTCACTGTAAACATTGCGTCGCAATTAAAGCAGTTAATAAAATAATATCCAGGGGATGCATGCAGAGCTGTCAGTGGCTAAGATAAGTCCGGCCGTGCGTCATGACACACACACACACACACACACACACACACACACACACACACACACACACACACACACACACACACACACACACACACACACACACACACACACACACACACACACACACACACACACACACACACACACACACACACACCACACACACACACACACACACACACACACACACACACACACACACACACACACACACACACACACACACACACACACACACACACACACACACACACACACACACACACACACACACACACACACAGAGGGGTCAGGGTGCAGTTTTTAAGAGGGGTGCAGACTGTGGAGGTATGCAAGGATGCATCTGTTTTCTCCATTTATGCAGTTACTCCCTTGTCTGGTGTTTGTCCTCTTAATTTAATTTGTGGGAAACCATTTCCACCTCAACCACCCCAGTGAGAAAGTATTCCTTCTTTGGTTACTGTGGCCTTTGCAGGGCTTAGGGATAGATCCAGGAGGATTACCCCCAGCAAAGGCGACCAACACCCAAAATCATTAACATAGCTGCTGCAACCTTTTCCCTCGCCCGTCTCGTTGTATTCAGTGCCTTGAAATGTGAGACTGCCCTTGAAAGTTGCCCGGTGAGCATAATCTACATTCTTTCACAAGACTATTTCCAACACTCACAAAACTGTACTGCGTCGCCATACTGCTTTTTCCTTATTTATTTGTTCATAGCGTCAATACCTCTAGGTGGAGATTACTAATCTCTGTTTCATATATTAATCATATATAATTTTTGTGGGAAGATAATATGTCAGGTGTCACTCTCCCTTATACTGTGGCATAACATGTTATCAGCGTACTACATTATCATTGTTCTTGTTTTATTTCTTTACATTTTATTAGCTGTACTGCAAAAATAAAACAATGTGCTACAATGTATATGATCGGACATTAAAGTAGCTTATTCACGTTTCTCCCAAATATAATATATAGCAGCATATTTTCTTGTTCTGAAGTACTGCACTGGGAACTTTTGAATCTCAATATACTGATTGTGTGTGTAACAGAACCGCCCAGTCACCGAGAACTCTTTAAACAGACAGTTTTGTGTCCAAGAATGTTGGCACTCATCCATGTCATCCCTGCCAGTCCTGTCTGTGGTATTTTCACCAAACAGAGGAAATTACTGTCCCATATCATCAGCTGTTGTGACTGTAACATTCCATGAGCAATTCAACAGACACTCTTATTGTATGATTATTAATGCATGCACTTCTCTTTCTCAACGTTTTATGAAAGCAGAAATACGTTTTGAGTTTTGGTCTCGATCTGAAATTACTAACACTAAGATTTGATCTATATATTGTTTTAATGCAAATTATTAAATTGTGCACCATGTTACAAATGGTTGCAACCATTCAACAGTACTCTCAAATTCACACTGTATCAATTAAATGCATATTATATAAGCAATAACTAGGGCTTTGATTTCACAAGAGTTTACATATTTATTCTCCTTTAACCCTTTATCCAATTTGGTGTCGTTCAGCTGGTTAAACTTCTGGTTGTAGTTAAAGGTTATGTCACTAGAGGGCCATATTCCTCCACACTTTGCTGTTAGGACCGGAAACATACTGGGGATTTAAAACCAACCAACATGAGCTGTGCAAAACTCGATTTCTGTTACACTATATTGAATCATACTGTAGAACAACAATGCCAAATTATATGTAGGCTATAAGATTTAAGACAGCAGATAGGAAAAGTTAATCAAAAGTTGCAGTATGAGTTGTGCATACACTGTTTTCCTCCAAACAGCTTTCAAGCAATTGTTTTGTAAAAAGAAATCTTCCTGTCAGCTCAAACTCCATAGAAATTGGCTTCCGTGGTTTTTAACATGACTGGTAAACAACTGTTGTAAATACCAGTTTAGACTATTTAGGAGAGCTCCTTAAAAAATCCGTTACCACAAGGCCAGAAGAGAGTATTAGCACTCTAGCTAGTGATACACAATTTCGGATTTCCATGGTTTATATGCAGCGTATTAATCATATAGCATGTTTGTTGTGTCTGCATGGCATACCTTAGGAGAAGAGTGAGTCGTCTATCCAGAGAAACTTCTCTTCCTGAGAGAATAATGTTATAATAACTCGTTACTCCCACTGGCTCCACTAGAGATGATTTGCGGCTGATCCATATGGTTGCATGGTTATCGCTTCTTGTGCAACTTCGACATGAGTCACTGTGTGTAAATAGAATAAAGATGTTACTAAAAGGTCGACCAAACTGGGCAGAACAGCTCGATATATGCATTCAAAAGAGCGCAGTATGGTTGTACCACCATGTAAATTATTTGCATTGCATGTTAAATTGTTTTACTCGTTCGTTAAAAAGTATCATCATTTATTTTTGACATGAGCGTGGACAGCTATTGAAATATTTAACACAGTGCGTCTGTCACAGAGCGATGTTAGCAACAACCAACCACCACCTGCCTTACTAGCAGGCACAGCGCGTCTGACCAATCGTTTCGCATCTTGTTGGGAGGCGTAGTACGGTGGGGGCAACGCTATGGAGTTTCCGCTACTCCTGTGCTTTCATGCCATCAGGTTAGGAAGCTAGCAAGAGAGCTAAGCTAGCGTCACGCTAGGCCTCCAGCAGACCAGCGGGAGAGCTACCAAGATCAGACACTGCTATTCGCAAGGAGACAAATATCCCTTTATGAATCTGCATGAGAACAATTAAAATCCCAGAAATATGGTGGTTCTCAAAATTCGAGACCAGGTAAGTGATCGTTGTGTCAAAAGCTGACCCAAGTTTGAGCCACTATTGGCTGGCTAATGTTAGCTAGCTGCCCCGATTTCAACATTCGCCAGCAGAATGTAAGTCTAGTTTGTCCACCGGCTTAAGGCTAACAGAAGCATTTCCTTAAACATTTCATGTGAGGCTCGGTGATAAATGATCCCTTCTGAGGTTAAAGTTAGGTGCAGTGGTGCTAAGTGAATCACATTTGGAGTGTTGGGCGATAACAAGAGACATCATTGAAACACATGCTCAAACGGTTGTTGAGCTGAAGCTAATGATACTGTTTTTATCTCAGTATTTAGCCAGAGCCTGCGTGATATGCTACTTAGCTGGGAAGTGACTTGTTAGCATGCTGTGACTAAACAATTCAACAATAGCCTTTGAGATTTCGCTTTCAAGCTCTAGTAATAATAGCCACTACTGTAGTGTGAGATGAGTACAATAACAACCAAAGCTATCTGTTGATTGTAACGTTACTGTGACAACTGGCCGTTGGTGACATTCATGTGTTGTACCTCAGCTGGGGTGGCTTTATGATAGCTATTAGATTGGTTGAACACTTAAATAATGATGAAGCTTTTATGCACCAATTTCCCTAACCAAATGTTTAATCTTGTTTGAATACCACCACTTTGCTGTGTGGTGTAGCGATCCGTGCGAGGCGTTGTGTGCTGCTCAGTTTAGTGATGGTTTAATTTATAAAGCTGGTTTACATCAATTACATAAGTTATGTCCTTGATCACATCTTTAGCTCCCCTGCTAATATTCGAATCGTTTTTAAAGTATTTGTTTTAGTTGTTTACTCAAATGTAATGTATGAATGGTATACCTGCAGGTTAACTGCTGTGTAATGGTTGTATTAAATGTACAAAGTCACTGGCAATGTGACAGTACATGCTTCCTCTAACTATATTAAACACTTGCCACCTACTTGTGAAAACAATAATAGCATTCCCTTATCTTTTAAGGGCTGTGTGTTTTGGACATGGATGCTATTCGTGTGTGTGTGTGTGTGTGTTCGTGTGTGTGTTCGTGTGCGTGTGTGTTTGAATGATCGTGTACCTGGACTCATGTGAGCTGGTGGAGTTGCCAAAGAGCTGTCTCCATGGTGATGGTATTAACTAGGCTGGCTTGTATGAGGAGAGGAGGTGCACAATCGTGCAGCCAGAGAAGCATCGAAAATCTCTTACACCAATCGGGCTGGACTCAAGAACTGAAAAAGACTAAATGCACATTTGTCCTTCCCTTTCACTGTGGGGGATATACAGGCATTTTCAAGAAGAAACAAGTGCCTGTTTGTTACCCTGAATGTATCCTCGTAATTCTAAGCTCTACTGCACTATAACACCCTGCAGATATTCATGGGCATTATAACAAGTGAATGAGAGGATTGTTTTGTGTTATTAAAAAGGACTCAACACTTCTTGGTCCCTAGACGGTAATGCTAATCTTTGTCTTGCTTATTCTAAATACTTAATGAGCATGAGTTCAACTGCTCAAACACTTTATTCGGCTCAAACAGATTTACTATCTTATCCTGTTGGTTTTCATATACTTCAGAGACGTTTTTTCTATACCTGTACCTGGAACTATCCAACGTGTTCACAGTAAATATTAAGTGTTGCATTTGTCTTGCTGTAGAAAAGTGTATTGCATAAGGTTCAATTGTGTTCTGTCTGTCGAAGGTGACAGTACTTGGTTTTATGCTCGACATTCACATAGCTTAGAAAAAAGGATACAGGATATTAATGTGATTGTGAGTCATTGAGACATATAAGGAAGCAGTACAGAAAGACTAGTTGTGTCCAGAGACAGCTAGTTCTATTTGATAAGGTTTGTCTAGTATGTAGCTCAAACAATACCAGATGAACTAGAGGTCTTTTGTACAGTAAGTCTTATAAGCCACATGGCTGCACTTTAGCTAATTATCTAGCAGCCCGGTGCCTTAAATGAGGGATGAAATCTTAATGAACGAATGGACTCTGCATGCTACATCATTCTGACGGTACGCAGAAGCAAATCCAGCACAAGGAAATTATTGTATGAAAAATATCGTCGTCATATACAAGTCTTGACTTCTGGTAATGCTAAGACTGTCTGCTGGTGGATCAGACAGGAGTGTGAAGCCCTGTAGATCTGATTAACATGACGTATGGTTGCACATTAGCACATTTTCAAACGGTTGATACAGGCATTGATCCCTTCAGTGTTTCCAAATCAATTTGACAATTCACAGATGTTACACTGGTTTATAAAAATTAAAAAAAGTTGGCATAATGCTGACAGTTGTTGTGGATATCTGGGTTTTGGAGCATTCGGTTGTCAGTTTGAACTCACTATTCAGCGACACGTAGTGTAGGTGAGCTTGTTCAACAGGAAGTGTTGGCAAAATGCTACGACAGTGTCACAATATATAACTTCAGCTATCTGTACATGGTAATTACTGCAATAAATCATAAAAGGTCTTTCAGTTACATATCTTAAATGTGTTTTTGAGACATGGATATGAAAATGTGTTTAACTTTTGAAACCGTTTTCAGATCAGCTGGGTGGGTTTTTCCTATTTTCTTCTGTTTCCGTTAAAGATGTAGAAAGTCATGTTTCTGTCTTCACAAAAAGTGAACTGATCAGCACATCAGTCATTTGCAGCACAATGCTGGACTTGTATTCAATCAAGTTAAGGGATATTTCTCTCTGCCATGGGATGGATGTGGTTTTGCTTGCCAACAGACTGTAAACACCGAACAGAATTAGAAAGTGGCTGCTCAGCATTTGTCCTATCAATCCTGACAGTCTGCCGCCATCATCCTCTGTTTGTGGAGTCATCGTTTTGTTAAATGTACATTTGAATGCCTGTACAGACCTGACATGAACCTAACTTGTTTTCCATGGGCTCTTGAACATGATTGTGTATACTCTGAGCAAATGAGCTTTGTGTGTATTGTGGTGCTTAAGGACGAGGATCCTGCAGTCTCTCTAAGGGTTACATTCTGAATGGTTATTGTTTTCTCAAGTTTGACCTATTCTGTTGGCATTTCTAGTCAGAGAAACACAGTTTTCCCTTACAGGCTTGCATTAAGTTTTACTGAAAGTGTTGCATGTCAGACATAAAAGTCTTGAGAATAAGTTGATTTTAACACAGTCTCTTTTTCTTTTACAGCCTGCTTTGCTGAAAGCTATTTTCAATGTGGACCCAGATGAAGTACGCTCACTGATATTCAAGAAAGAGGATGTGAATGCACAGGTAATCTCATTAACTCACGCTTATTTCCGCATTTGATTCCCCTTTTCTGATTTTAAAAACGTCCCTACAACACAGAACTTAAAAGTTGTAATTTATAATTGTCCTTGAATGCCCTCATAGAACTCTCAGTTAGTAGTTTTTACTACAAAAAAAGCAATTAGGTTTGTTTTTACAATTATTATTACTGCATGATCTGACTAAGCTTATTTCATTGCACTTCCTCTCCATTCTTGCTTTAGCTGGGTGTTTGTTTCCAAATAAAGCAGGTTTGTACTGGAGGAGGTTTCACTGCAAGGCTTTAGAGTTACTGAATTTGTGTTTGACTGTGGTTCTGTCAACATGTGAACAGTTATATCTCATTTCTAGAATTTGTATGTAGTTTAAGAATTGTAATGCAAGACGGATCACAACCAAATGAACATTTATAGAGTAAAGTAGAGGTACACATTTAGACTGTGGTTTCTATTTATTTCCAGTAAACGTCTTTGTGTTAATTTATTACAGGACAATGAGAAGCGAACTCCGTTGCACGCTGCTGCTTACCTCGGAGATGCAGAGATTATAGAGCTGCTGATTCTTTCAGGTATGTTTTCCAAAAGAGGATTTATGTACTGAAATTAAATACCAACGTATGTATTTCTGTCATTTTTATAGTGTGGAGCATTTAGAAATTGAGCTTTCAGAAATCGGAACATTTTATTCTCGACATTGATGTCAGATTGCCAAATTGATGGCAGAATAGTTCAAAACCAAATATAGGTTTAATGTTACAATATAGAAATGATAAGTGCTCATCAGGTATCAGTAGGGATTATCTAGGAAATGGCATAGCTGTTGATTTGTTTATTAAAAGGACAGATTTCTGGCTAAAATAATTATACCAATGTGAGAATTATATTTCTTCCTGAAGTTTAAACCCTTGTAAATCACTTTTGGCCAAGTTATCATCCCCTTTCATCTCATTGCCGTACATAGGCTTAACATACTGATTTCTCTATTCTGGGTATTGAAGGGAGTGGTAAAATATGCTGATGTTAGCTTTTCGTAGAGAATAAGGATATGTTTCAAAGGCTTTTGTAGCCAGATGGTGCATCTGCATTCAACCTACACACTTTGCAGTCTGCTCTTTTGCTAAGATTTTTGCAAATAGAAATATTAGGAAACTGCCCTTCATAAAAATCAATAAGGCTTTAGGCATTCTGTTGAAATGTTGCACTGGATGGCATGTAACTGTATGACCTTAAACAGTCTAACAGCCTGTGTCATCTGACTTGTAGGTGCCAGAGTAAATGCCAAAGATAACAAGTGGCTCACTCCTCTGCACCGGGCCGTGGCCTCCTGCAGTGAGGTATGTGAATGTTCCTCCGAGTATGCAAAACACACAAATGTCGCGCAACATTTTTAAATTCTAAACCGTGTGGAACCTTAACCTACATGTGATGACTTCTTGCAGGAGGCTGTTCAGGTCTTGCTGAAACACTCTGCAGACGTAAACGCCCGAGACAAGAATTGGCAAACGCCGCTTCACATCGCCGCAGCAAACAAAGCTGTCCGCTGCGCCGAAGCCCTCGTCCCACTGCTCAGCAATGTGAATGTGTCCGATAGAGCCGGCCGGAGTGCGCTGCACCATGCAGCCTTCAGCGGGCATCTGGAGGTACATTTAAGCCTACATATTGTTTGATTCAGCTGTAAGCTCTTCTGACAGGCTTTAATGCCTTTAGTATTGATTTCGTTGTACCTTAATGGATGGAAATGGAAGCACATTTGAATACCACTTGCTATACAAAACAGGACATGTAACTTTAAAGGGTCTGTGTTGACTATTTGGCTGCACTTTCTGATTTGTCTTTGTTTTGTTATAAAAGCATAAGCACTTAAGTGCTGTTCATATTGACACAGCAGGCTTGATAGGAGGTGGGTTTGCCTTGCTGTTAGTATAAGCTCCTGATCTTCGTCTCTTACTGACAGGAAGTGCTTGCCTCATAAATGTGTAAACACAATGGGTATTGCAATACCAAACAAATGAACAATGGCTGCATTTTTGTCCGTTTAAAAAGTGGGAAGTAAACCAATCAACATCCACATTTAGCTCTGTTGGCTACCTACAGTTAGCAGCTATGTCAGTAACCATAGCTGTCATAACCACAACAAATTATTTTTAGAAATTACACAACAGGTTGACAAACGTGTAGTAGGTTGTTCCTCTTGCTTTCAGAGTTGGTTGTTTGTATTTGTACCCATGGCATTTGGCATACGCTGTGGCCTATTCTTACTTTTAATTTTAAACAAATAACTAAACTGAGCTTTTGTTGTATGGAGAGTGAGAGGTGATGGTGATCAGCCTTCATATTTGGGAGTCATGCACAATTTCAAACACCATGATAAAGTCTGAAGAGGGAGAAGCCACAGCTCCTCAAACCATTGAGCTGCTTATAAATGAACCAGTCATAGTTTGTTATGAAAATAAAGCATGTTTACACCATAATCTTCTTTCCCTAATCGATGCAGACTGACATAGTGGTCTGTCAGTCATGACTTTTGGTCACGTTCAAGGACTCGGCATGCAGAGTCGGTGCTTGTCCAATCACGTGCCTACATGCAAATGATTGCAGTAATATAATCTTGTGCAAATTATGTATCTTAGAAATAGAGAGGTCATGTCTAAGTGTTGCTGTGTATGCAAATCAAATGCATAAAAGTTATAGTCCATGTACGGTGTTCAACATAGGTACACTGCGTAAGTTATCAGTTTCATCCCTGCTGACTTCCTCAGGTCTTTCAACCTCTGTTTGCTCAGCAATTTAAACAATGCTTTATAGCCTTGTGGAAACTCCTTGAGATTAGTTTAAATCAAAGTAAACTTTTAGGCATGTTTGTGGTGTAGAGCAGAGTATTAAGGCATTACGCACAATGTGTACACCATGGTTATATGTGTTGGTGCACTAACTGAAAGGCAGCTGAATCAGAAGTGGTCAGGTTGTAACTTCCCTTGACATTTTCCCTGACTGCTTTTTTCTTTTTCTCTGTTCCTGCTTTTAGATGGTGAGGCTCCTGCTCTCTAGGGGAGCAAACATCAATGCCTTTGACAAGAGGGACCGCCGTGCAATCCACTGGGCAGCATACATGGGTAATAAATCATCCACTGGCATTATTACATCTCTGACGAGTTCACCTCATCTTGTGGTCAATACAAGTCAAGAATTATTAAAAGTTTTTTTTAAATGAACCCAAATGAATGAGTAATATCTTGACAGCATATTCATGGTATGAAATCATGCTCTCTTTATCCTCAGGACACATAGAGGTGGTAAAGCTGCTGTCATCTCATGGAGCCGAGGTGGCCTGCAAAGATAAGAAATCCTACACCCCCCTACATGCAGCAGCCTCCAGTGGAATGATCAGCGTTGTTAAATACCTCCTGGACTTGGGGGTGGATGTAAGTTCCACCCACCAGCTTGTTCTATACTCTGCAGACACTGATAGATCTGATCAGGAGAGAATTCATGTAATAACATAACCTGGCACTGTGCACTGTCTTAGATAATGACTAGGATTTTAATATTCTGCGTACAAACAGTGTCTTGGTGAAAAACAGGGATGTCATGATAACTCCCGGTCTTATCTTTGCGTCTAGATCAATGAGCCCAATGCTTATGGCAACACGCCCCTGCACGTGGCCTGCTACAACGGGCAGGATGTGGTGGTGAACGAGCTCATTGAGTGCGGCGCTAACGTCAACCACGTGAACGAGAAGGGCTTCACACCGCTTCATTTCACCGCCGCTTCACGCCACGGGGCACTCTGTCTGGAGCTCCTAGTGTGCAATGGGGCTGATGTCAACATCAAGGTAAAAAGAAAACCCCAATTTTGCCTAGGGATGGGTATCGTTAAGGTTTTAACGGTACTACTACTTTTATCGATACCGCTTATCGGTCCGGTCTTTTAACGGTACTCTTATCGGATCTTTTGGAGAAAAAAATAAGGTAAACAAATTGTGAGCAAAACTAACATTGCTTTTTATTTAAATTAAATACATAATATTTCACATCAAAAGAAACAACAATGTTTTAACAAATCGTATTCAATAATCTGATGACAGAATCGTAAACAGAATAGCTGAAACTTTAACAAACTAAATAACTCAGTTACCTCTAATCATTAACCCATGTTTGTATAATTGAGTGTGTTGCTGCTTGCATACATAATACCTGACGTGGAAAAGTTACTCGTGGATGGAGCTACTAGAAAGACAGTGAAAACGGTGCATTTCTCCGTCTGAATGTGGTGCACTTTTGCAAGATGTTTAGACAAATTGCTCGTGTTACCGCCCTGACATGCTAAACTCTTATTGCACTTTTGGTAATGAGCACTGTCCACATCGAGACGGGTAAAGTTTAACCACACCTCAGAGCGCGTTCTCTCCGCCATCTCCTCCGTGTGTGTGTGTGTTGCTGCATGTAGCAGCTGCGTGTGTGTAAACTGCCCAACCCTCGCACACAGGCGGGAGAGAGAGATCTCTCGTTTGGATTGGACACAATCATAGACGCATTTTGCAGGCTTTTTGCATATTAGAAACGGAGTTGGCGACACTAAAACTGCAATATAATGTTTGTGTAGCAATAATATATATGACATATATTTTTTACATGTCTCCAGTACCGATAAAAAGACCGATAACGTCGGAGCTTAACGGTACCACGGTCTTTAATAATTCAGCCCCGGGGCCCGTTTAATACCGGGGCTCGGTACCCATCCCTAGTTTTGCCTCTTGATATTTCAGCACTCATACCTTTTTTAAAGAAGATGGCTCAGTGTGACCTGGGAATGCTGATACTTAATAACAGGCACTCCTTTCCCATATACAGCTCAGTAGTTGAAAAATGATGTTAATGTTACTTGTAACAGTAAAAACAAAACCTGAGAATGTGTGGTTAAGAGTTGAGTTGTGTAGCCCCACCTGTTGCTTGTGTTTGAAACCAAGTGTTAGTGTTAGTGTTATTGCTATTTTTATTTTTTAAAGGCCATCATGTGAGTTCTTTTTTTACTTCCAATACTTGTTAAATCCTATGTTTTGTAAGGGAATAGCACATTTATAAAAGTAAATTAAGGACCTATCTTTTTGAATTGGCTTATAATTTGGGGCAATTGTAATTTTTTAGTAGTATCACAGTTCATGTTTTATGGTTTAGTGATATAACTCTTTCTGTTTTTTTATACCTTGTTTTTAATTATGTTCCTCACTTGTTATTGTCATTTTCTGTCATAAAGCACTTTGGGCTGCGACAAGCATGAAAGGTGCTATATAAATAAAGTTTATTATTATTATGTTGTGATATTGACATATTTGTATTTCTCTCCAGAGCAAAGATGGTAAGACCCCCCTCCACATGACAGCCATCCACGGGAGGTTTTCTAGGTCTCAAGCAATCATTGAGAATGGTAAGCTCTACTAAAAAAAAAAAATCTGCCTCGCTGGCTTTATTTCTCACGCTGGACTGAAGGCCCAACCTGCCTCCCAGCGATACTCCGGCTGTGTGCTTACTTTCCTCTCTCTTTTTTTCTGAAGGGGCTGAGATTGACTGTGAAGATAAGAAAGGAAACACACCACTGCACATCGCAGCTCGATACGGGCACGAGCTCCTCATCAACACCCTTATCACCAACAGAGCTGACACTGCTAAGTAAGTGAGCCTGTCTGCCCTTTATCAGCAACTTCACAAATCCTACAGTGGTGCATCTTTCCAAAGCGTAGATGTAATGTCTGTTGTGTAACTTGTATAGATTATTCTGTACTATTAATAGGCGCTTTCCTACTCTTACTTCAGCAGCATTGATTTTTCAGTTGATGCTGAACAAATTAACATGGGTGTCTTTTTCAGGCGAGGGGTTCACGGTATGTTCCCTCTGCATCTGGCCGCTCTCAGTGGATTCTCTGACTGCTGCCGGAAGCTGCTGTCTTCAGGTGAGCAACACTTTATGCATTTAGTGACAAATGACACAAGGCTCGTGACACGATTTGTGTTTTCAAATATTGAAGAACTGTGCAACATCTGTACAGTTCAACCTCATATGCCGAATCTTTATTTTATAATGCTTTTACTCTTCTGCAGGATTTGATATTGATACTCCTGATGACTTTGGAAGGACCTGTTTACATGCTGCTGCTGCTGGGGGGTGAGTACAAGACAAATTCATATTGTTTTTAATATTACATGCAAGTGTTAAGATGTAGGTCCATGACTTGGTCCATCTTCTTCTTCTTCTGTAACAAAATCATGATTATATCCATCATCTCATCACCTTATGAACCTCTCTCACCCCTCAGAAACCTGGAATGTCTCAATCTTCTCCTCAACACGGGGGCAGACTTCAACAGAAAGGACAGCTTTGGCAGGTTTGTAGTATTATTATTATTATTATAGTTTTGCACAAAGAGTTTGAACGCTCATCGTTCCTCGGTCAAATTTCAAGCGGGAACTGAGCTTTGTTTGCTTTTCCAGGACCCCTCTGCACTACGCTGCTGCCAACTGTAACTACCAGTGCCTGTTTGCTCTGGTGGGCTCTGGGGCCAGCGTCAATGACCTAGACGAGCGGGGGTGCTCTCCTCTGCACTACGCCGCTGCCTCTGACACAGATGGAAAGTAAGTAATACTTCACTTTCTTTAAGGAGCGGGTGTCTGTGTGGGAGGCGGGTCAAGTTTATTTTAATTTTTTTGCTGCGTTATTGGTGACGCTGAGTAACAGTTGAAGACTTGAAAGAGGATGTTGTTTCCTTGACTACAGCCTCTCTGTTGTGTCTGCAGGTGCCTGGAGTATTTACTGCGAAATGATGCAAATCCAGGGATCCGGGACAATCAGGGCTACAATGCTGTGCACTACGCCTCGGCATATGGACACCGCCTCTGTCTGGAGCTGGTGAGAACTTCACTCCAGAGAGCACCATGCATAACAACCAGCGCCTAATTCGGTGTTGCTATATTGTAATAATGTTTAATGCTTTGCTCCTTGTATCTCTCTTTGTCACAGATTGCAAGTGAAACGCCTCTAGATGTGGTGAGTTACATTTGTATAGTTGTACTCGTATGTATTCTGTTCTGCTTTGTGATGGTTATGTAAGATAGATGGATAGATAGATAGATAGATAGATAGATAGATAGATGGATAGATAAATGGATAGATAAATAGATACATATATAGATAGATAACAATTAAACTGAAAATGAAAAATATGTTGTCAAATATAAACAATAGAAAATGTCCAAAATACTACAGGAGCATACTGTATATACATTGGATGGTATATAATGTACAGATATACAGAACATAAATTGTTCGTGGATATTAAAGGAAGGAGTAACCAGTGTTTCCCACAGAATTTGATTCTATTTGTGGGGGCACTGCACCCCCCCCCCCCCCCCGGCCCGCCACAAGTAAATCAATGTATAGGAAACACTGGTAACTCAAACTGCTCATGTAGCAGTGAGTAACTCTAACAATGTCTGACGAAGATCTCTGTTAGATAGAAATATAGATTTAGCTTGGAGCTATCAGTATAGTGTGCAGATGTATTATCTTACGTCCTCCTTCAGAACAGGCCAAAGTGCCATGCATATCTATAGTACCATTATTTGTACAGCTAGATGATTATATGTGGAGTTTGTTCTAACTTGTGTACCTGGTTTGTTCAGCTAATGGAAACCTCAGGGACAGACATCCTGAACGACTCCGATGTCAGAGCACCAATCAGCCCTCTGCACCTTGCTGTGAGTGGATCCTCCTTATTGTCCTTATCATGGCTTTATCCTTAATCTCATATTATTCATGTTAACTTGTTTATGGCGAATTCGTCTTTTAGGCATACCACGGTCACCACCATGCAATGGAGGTTCTGGTGCAGTCTCTGCTGGATCTGGATGTGAGAAACAGCCAAGGGCGCACCCCCCTAGACCTGGCTGCCTTCAAGGGCCATGTGGAGTGCGTGGACGTCCTCATCAACCAGGGAGCCTCCATCCTGGTCAAAGACTTCACCTTGAAGCGAACCCCCATCCATGCAGCAGGTAAGGACTAGGAGTGGCTGATTGAATGAGTTTGTCAACAACTTTCAGATATGCAGTATAAAATAATACATAGGGTAATTATTCACTCTTATTTGCTGCCGTAATGTGTTTTGTTCATTTGTTTTTATTTGTAAATCCCATAAATGTTACTTTCTTGTATTTATCATATTCTATTTACGTGTATATAGACTTCTTGCACAATTTTTAGTATGTTGCGTCGTTGGACATGTGGCATTAAAACCTTTGAATCTTGAATCTTTTGTTTTTAAAGTTGCCTTATAAATAAAGTTCATCATTATTATGACTTTACTAATGGACTGTTTCTGTCTTTCCCCGCAGCTACGAATGGTCATTCAGAATGTTTGCGTTTGCTGATTGGAAATGCTGATCTTCAAAGTGCAGTAGATATTCAAGATGGGAATGGACAGTAAGTGAACGTTTCGTCTGTGATCTTGGTTTTTTCCACCAGTGTTAGAAACTAATTGCTGACATTTTTTCTCTGTTCTCTCTCAGAACCCCCTTGATGCTGTCAGTGCTGAGTGGACACACAGATTGTGTCTATTCTCTACTAAATAAGGGAGCCAAGGTAGAAGCCAAAGATAAGTGGGGCAGGACAGCCCTGCATAGAGGAGTAAGAAAATCTTACCATTCTTACATACACAGTTTGTTTTAAACGCTTCTATGATTTAAAGGTCTCCTATCATGCTAAATGCACTTTTTGATGTCTTTTATACATAAATATGTGTCCCCGGTGTGTCAGGGACTCACAAAGTGTCAGAAAACAAAACCCTCTCACTTTTCCTCCGTACCCAAATCTCTAAAAGCGGGGCTACAACGGAGCTGATCCAGATTTGCTGCCGATATGACGTAATATCGGAAATGTGGACTGGCTTTACACCCACGGCCCTATCAGAAACGTCGCTATCAGAAATAATGCGCGATGTGTTTTGGATGTAATATGGTCTTTGTTTACATTAGCAAGCATCGCTAACACTCAGAGCTAACCTGTACTGGAGAGAGTGTGTGTAAAGAAGCAGGATGTAAAAAGGTACTCGCGTTGTGGTAAACCCGCAAGAGAAAGAGACACTTTATAGACATGTTTTTAATATATTTTTATATATCTGAGACCTATAATATATGCCTAAAAATAGTATAATAGGAGACCTTTAAGTTTGGTGATGTTTTTTGTGTTTTTCTACTTCTACTTAGCATTCTTTCTCACTATGATTGTTTATATGTTTGAAACTGTGCCTGCCTTTTTGTCTTTGCAAGAAATTAAATCTAAACATGTTGTCGGCTCTCGTATGTAAGTCGCTTTGGATAAAAGCGTCTAACAAATGACATGTAATGTAATCAAACTATGTGAAATGCAGTACCATACAGGATATGAAGAGTCAACGGTAACCCCACTAAGGCGTACTGTTCTCTGTCCACAGGCGGTGACCGGTCATGAAGAAAGTGTGGAGGCCTTGCTTCAGCACAACGCCAGTTTCCTGGTGCGAGACTGTAAAGGGCGCACACCGGTCCACCTGGCAGCGGCGTGTGGACACATTGGGGTACTGGGAGGCCTGCTGCATGCTGCCCAATCAGTGGAAACACTCCCTGTCTTAACAGACAACCAAGGCTACACCCCACTGCACTGGGCCTGCTACAATGGTACAGAGATGAGGGGTTTGAAATCCTCCATGGAAAACATTCAATACAGTTATGAATATGTATATTTAGCAATGTATGATTTTTTCAAAAAGAAACAAATTGGTAAAAAGAAGCACTTAGAAAATATTCTTTGACGATGACAACATACATTTTTCATGTTTGGTCTTCATGTCGTTTTTCATGCAATGTCTTACTGCTCTCAAGGCTCAATTTTCGCACATGTTGATGAGGACAAATGTTTCAAGAGAGCCCTGATTGTAAGCACCTTGTGATAAAGGCTGATGTGGTTAATGTTTTCTTGTGTGCAGGTCACGATACGTGTGTGGAGGTTTTGCTGGAGCAAGAGGTTTTTCACAAGGCTGAAGGCAGCTCTTTCAGCCCCCTCCACTGCGCTGTGTAAGCTCTTGAGCCGTCTTCTTCTTTTTTGATGGGTGCATGCAAAGACATAACCTCCAACGGATGAAGTAATTGTGCTCCTTTTCTCTTTCTTTAGAATCCATGACAACGAAGGGGCTGCTGAGATGCTGATAGACACTCTGGGCCCTGCCATTGTCAATGCCAAAGACAGTAAAAACAGGTATATACACATTCATATAAAGACAAGTACAACTGACTCAACATTTTTGTAACTTTATTTAAAATTCAGCTCATAAATAGGATGGCTCTGATAAAAAAACATACCCTTGTTCTGATGTTATTGTTGCAGGACCCCACTACATGCAGCAGCCTTCACTGACCATGTAGAGTGTCTCCAGCTGCTGCTGAGCCACAACTCTCAGGTCAACAGTGTGGATGCTGTAGGGAAGACCCCGCTCATGATGGCGGCTGAAAATGACCAGGCCAACGCTGTCGGTATGAATGCTTCTCTACCTTAACGCCTTGAATGGAAATCAACTGTCAGGTGTAAAAATCAATGCTGTATTGTGTTACCTTCAATTTGCTTCTATATTTCACTTATAGAGCTGCTGGTGAGCAGTGCGAAAGCAGATCTCACTCTGCAGGATGCTGTGAAGAACACTGCACTTCATCTCGCCTGCAGTAAGGTTCGTATTGCCATATGGTGGCACTGTTCCTACATTCTCCAACAGCAAATATACTGCATGTTATATACTGCACCCAAGTGTTGAATTACCATTGTGAAATTGTATTTACAGCACCATTTTCCGATGTGGTTTGTTTTTTATATTTACCATGATGTTACTGTTTTCTACAGGGACATGAAACCAGTGCCTTGTTGATATTGGAGAAGATTACAGACCGAAACCTCATAAATGCTACTAACGCCGCCTTACAGACGTACGTATCACTTGTGTTGATTTAGTGTCTTGTCTCTTCTGCATCTGAGCATTGGATTTCACTGGTGGTGTGGGTGTACTACTGTGGGCATTTAAATTATTAATGCAGATTCCAATCGTAAAATATTGACTTTCCTATCAGCACATTCATGTTAAATCCTTTTTCTTTGTTTAGGCCTCTACACGTGGCTGCAAGAAATGGTTTAACTGTGGTGGTCCAAGAGCTTCTTGCAAAGGGAGCCAGTGTACTTGCAGTCGATGAAAACGGTGAATTCACAATGTTATTTTTCTCTTTATCGATGCCATCACCTTTCATATCTGGTTTTTCACATTACATCAGGAACTTGCACCTAAACATAAACACTAATAGACACAGCAGGATCAGAAATGATTGCTTACCTAGAGCAAAAAAGCCCTTACAAATGTCTATGGTGCTGCTTTTATATTAAGTTTGGGTAATAACAAGCAATTAAAACATTTTTTTATTTTTTATTTTTTATTTTTTTTAATCTGTTCGAAATAAAGATTGAAATGAAATGAAAAAATGAAACATACTGAGTCAGGTATTATACTGATTTTCAAGATCAGCCTCATAGAAATGTTCAAATTCATGATTTTACGTAATTTAAATCGGAAAATCCCTGTTATAACTGATAAATAATTTAACAGATGTAACACCAATTCTAGAAACTGTGTCTTCCTGTTAGATAATGTATGTGACACTGTCATTGTTTTGCAGGTTACACACCCGCCTTGGCTTGTGCCCCCAACAAAGATGTGGCAGACTGCCTAGCCCTCATCCTGGCCACCATGATGCCTGTGTCCCCCTGCGCCCCGGCCCCCACCCTCCCTTTCAGTGCCATTAACCACTACACCACCAGCCCCTCCAAGAGCATCACCTTCGACAGTCTGCCCACGCTGCGCGACGAGCACAGCTCCTACTGCAGCTTCAACAACATCAGCCATCAAGACGGCCTCTATAAGGAAGAAGAGCTCAATGACTCGGACTCAGAGACGTACTGAGGGACAGGAGGGAGCGATAAATGCATAAACACACACACACACTGTGTCTTAAAAAATCACCCACCGCCAGCTTGGGAGGGCAGAAGTAGAAAGAAAAAGCCCCCACAGGAGCCTTAAGAGCCCCCCCACCCAACGAGAGAGCAAGAGAGGGAGGAGGTGCAGCAGGCTGGCCCACACTCATCCCGACCTCATGCAGCACCAGGTGTCCTTCAGCTGATACTGGACCTCAGTGACCGCTGCTTTACCAACACTGACTTCTTGAGTGCTAAAACTGTACGTACTTGTTGGGCGGACAGCGACTTTTGTACGGCAATAACATGCTGAAGAGGAATGGTAGCACTTCTCCAAGAGCTAAACTGACAGGGACCAAAAGACATGGATGCATTTTAACCCAGTTTTGACTGTGTAAATGAGATTGTGAAATCTTGGGTTTATTGGTTAGCGGGGGAGGGGGGATGATGCCAGTTTTCATTTTGGGGATTTCTTGATGCGATAGAGAAGGTTGATGTCTGCACACTACATCCGTCAGAATGCACTTGTCCTTCAAGTCTGTAAGTCATACAGGCGTGGAAAATCTTTTTTTTTTTTTTAGATCAAAATTTGAATATACCCATGTCCATGTCTTAAACTCCTTATCCTCTAGGAAGAAAACAAGTCTGATTTACTGACCTTAAAAACATTTGATATGTGCACCAGGTTCTTTTTAAGTTGATCAACCATACCTTTGTATATTGACCTGTCCATTGCGGTTTAGTCTTTCAAGAATAAATTATTTGTGTAATTTCAGTTCCTATTTATGTGTTCATTTCGTGCCTTCATTAGTTACTGAGAAAAGATGAGTTTGTTGAGGCAGCTGTGAAAGTACAGTGATGCGCACCAGGTAGGTAATGAAACATTTCGAAGAAGCACTGTACTGAGGTATCTGAGGCTCAGCATTGTGAGAAGAAACACTGTAAAACCAATGATAGGACAGCGTTTGATTTTCTTGTTTGAATGAATTTGCTCTTATATTAGTCAATGTTTGTTGACAGGTTTTGCTTGCTTTAACTTCAAAAAAAGAAACCACTCGATTCAACCATGATTCAGATATCCCCATTTCTGTCTGTTTTCCTGTTTAAAAATCCTTTTAACTGGAAATATGTACAATACATTTGCTAGCTTCTTTAGAAAGGAACAGGTGTTTTCCCTCTTTTCCTTGCTTTTTCTCGAAGAGGGATGAATCTAGCATGTATATAGAAATTATAACTGTGAATTCAACTCTCCAATGAATTCTTTCAGTACTGAGATTGCTGTATATTTTATGAGTAATAAAGAAATGAGTTATTTAATAATGAGCATGAGTTTCATTGAGTATTGTGTTGTATTCCTTTCAATAAAAGACACATTGAAAGCAGATTAACAGACAAGTTTAGATTTCACAGCGGGAAAAGCACAGATTTAGCTAACATTGCCATGTTTTTCTGGGATACATAATGTTATAAATACCACCTTTTGCTTTTAGTATTTTAGTTTGTCATCAAGTTTGCGGTAAATAAATAAGAAAGACATGAGACAAATAATTATCTACAGCTTATTTCCCAGGCACAGTATCCATAAAAAATTCACCAAAATGTAACAAATGCATATTTTTCTAAACCTATTTGTGTATTTTAACGAGGGACCATTAAGATGTGAAGTGACTTTGGTAGCACTGCACTGTAAAACAGGGAATATTTTTACAGTCGTTTCGGTGTTGCACTTTGTGGACGGTCCCTGCCCACAAGTCGAAACCGTGAATATCTTGCTTACTTTACTGAATTAGGAAAGCCCTGAACCCACCCTCTATAACGCTAGTTGTATCAATATAGGCTCATAGAGGGCATTAAAGCCTCTCTTGTAATTCCAACGACATCTCAAAACCTTTATCTATCATCAAGTGTCTTTTACCATACGAGGGCTTTTGTTTTGAAATGACTTCCAAGAGTGCCGCACCTCCTCTCGCTCAAAGATATTTAGTAATGTAAAAACGAAAAACAAAACATTGCAGTTGTTTTTCTCTTCACTAGTTCAGCCCATGGATGTATAACAGCCAGACATATGTGTAATGTTATTGTGTGATGTCACGCGTAGTGTCTCCCGTGATTGGCTTACAACACGGAAGCGTTGTATATTCCAGGGGCAGATCATGGGGCAGATAGCTTGTTAATGTTGGTGGTAGTTGCGACAGTTTATGACAGTTCTGGCCTCAGTTCACCTCTGCAGCTACATAACAGAGTCATAAGTCGTGTCTAACTGAGCAGCAATGGACGAAGTGACAGGAGCTCAGCTTATTGCTGAGTCCCTAAAGGCTCAGGTAAGACAGTTCAAAAATAAATGACTGATTTAGAAAGTTCTAACTTCTTATTGTAAGCTTTCCGTTTACTGAGCAGCGGTTTCTGAACTGAACTTTAACAATGTAACCACGCGTGCAAAAAGTGTGTCAAAGTTCAAGTGTTGCGTAGTCAAGTCTAAGCATTACATTTAAATAAAATGCAGTTATTTTCCTTATCACATTTCCTCTTAAAAGTCCTATGTCAGTGTGGTTTTGTTTCTTCGTTTCTTCGTGCAGAAAGTGGAGTACATGTTTGGGATAGTCGGTGTTCCTATCATAGAAGTGGCCATGGCTGCTCAGGCTGCAGGGATCAAATATATTGGAATGCGCAACGAACAAGCGGTAAACACTTATTATTCTGCTACACTGCATTTATAATCCTCAACAACACAATCATATTTTAATATACCATCATTTCTGTCACACAACAGGCGTGCTATGCAGCATCTGCCACTGGATACCTCACTGGGAGGTAAGGTAATAGTAACTGAACAGAATCATTGAAGGAGATGGATGTCTCTTACATGTTACTGTCTCCTCTGGTTGTTTGTTTCCAGACCAGGTGCCTGTCTGGTGGTGTCTGGACCGGGACTCATTCATGCTCTGGGTGGAATGGCCAATGCTAACGTGAACTGCTGGTATGCCCTCACAAACTGATACTGATTTTATGCAGATTGCAGGGTAAAATGCTTGATATTTATCCTTTCTAATGTGTTTGCTTTGCACAGGCCAGTGGTTGTTATTGGAGGCTCCTCAGATCAAAACCAGGAAACAGCAGGAGCTTTTCAGGAATTTCCTCAGGTAATGCACACTTTTAATGTGGATGTTTGTCCACCGATGCTTCATTGAATTGAAACATTTTATTTTGTATTTGTTGGTAGGTGGAAGCATGTCGCCTTTATAGCAAGTTCTCTGCCAGACCCAGCAGTCTGGAAGCCATCCCTTCAGTGATAGAAAAGGTGACATACCGGCTTATTGTTGCACTGTCTTACATTTGTTTTATTTAGTACAGCAGACTAAGTAAAGTATTTCAAAGTTGGATGATATATTTTTTTATCTGTTTCTTTGCTCATAGGCAGTCCGGACCAGTATGTATGGGCGTCCAGGTGCCTGTTATGTGGATATTGCTGGGGACATGGTCAATGCTAAAGTGGACAGGAGCCAAGTCAGGTAGGCCGTCATTTTTACGATTGTTTTTCTGCATAGTATCACTTCTCTGATTACAGATGTGTGTTTGTCGTGCAGAGTTGTATCCTGCTGTCCATCTCCACCAGTGAGTTTGGCTGACCACAGTGCAATCACAGAAGCCGTATCTGTCTTGAAAGCAGCTAAAAGACCCTTAATCATCATCGGCAAAGGTTACCTCAAAAGAAACATTCTCACTCTAGAAACCCCATGTTTTCTATATGACTAGTGAATCAGAGTTGATCTTCAGATAAGTCATGATGACATGAGTATTGATGCCCAACAGGAGCAGCCTATGGCCGAGCAGAAACGTCTCTGAGGGAGTTTGTGGAAATGAGTGGTCTGCCATTTCTGCCCACCCCCATGGGGAAGGGGGTCCTTCCTGATGATCACCCCAACTGTGTGGCTGCTGCCCGCTCCAGGTCAGCCTCCTTTAACTATAGGAATATGCAGGCATCAAAAAGTTGAAATGCATTCATTTGAGCCAATATTATTATTATCATTCTATATATATAAAGGAAAATGTCATTACTTATAAATAAACACATGTATCCCAATGTATATATATATATATATATATATATATATATATATATATATATATATATATATATATATATATATATATATATATATATATATATATATATATATATATATATATATATATATATATATATTTTAATGTACAGTTTTTGTTTTAACTCAATGTTGCCCCACCTCGTCCACTTTTCTTTCTCAGAGCTCTTCTCCAGGCTGATGTTGTGCTTCTGCTTGGAGCCAGGCTGAATTGGATGCTGCATTTTGGTCAGCCACCTAGATTTGACCCCGATGTCAAGATCCTTCAGGTTTGAAAATGAGCAATGGCTAAATTGTCTATTTGTGGAAAATCAGTTTTGCCTCTGACACTACCAAAATAATGTTAGAAATACCTCACTGGTAAAAAAAAAAGCAAGTGAAAATATCTTAATATTGTCGTGCCAGTGCAGTTCATTTGTTTATCTCCTCCACTGTGTTACTCTGTTGCTGCAAATCGTGTGCTGTGATAACAAGAGTGTGCTCTTTGTGCAGGTTGACCTTTGTCCTGAGGAGATGGGAAACAATGTGAGGCCTGCTGTTGCTCTCCTGGGAGACATCAACGCTATTGTCACACAGGTAACTACAACTCAGCGGGCCCACATACTCTTTCTGATGAATCCCTCTCCTTTGTGCGCTTATGTTTGTTCTCCATTAAATATATCCTTACAGCTCATATGTGTGTTTGTGGAAATGTCTTTGATTCTTTGTTTGTGTGCTTGTTTTTCAGCTTCTGGAAGGCGTACATAAAGATGGCTGGAAATATCCCTCTGACACAGAGTGGTGGGGCACACTGAAGGACAAAATTGCAGCTAATGCAAAAATATCCATGGTGAATTTAGACTCCATTTTGAATGATAATGTTGCTCACTTTGTTTTTCATATTGTCACTATTTTTAATGTATTATTATTCATGCATTCTTGCCCCCTCACTATCCACAGGCGATGGCTCTTCAGTCGACTGTGCCCATGAACTACTACACAGTGTTTCATCATGTTTCCCAGCTGCTGCCACAGGACTGTATCATTGTCAGTGAGGGTGCAAACACTATGGACATAGGACGCACTATGTTGAACAACTACCTACCTCGACACAGGCAAGGCAGTTTTATTGTAACGGCACATAAAGACACACATTAGTCGATTATGTTATATGTCCCCAAATGTAGATAGAAAAGAAGACAGACATGGTATAGGCATCTGAAAGACTTTGTGGAATATTGTCGGAGCTCTTCTCATGTAAAGATTATGCTTTACAAGGATTTGTGCCAAAGGCTTTTAGAGGAAGAGACTCTAAGGTTTGAATACTGATACCAACTGGAACATGTATTTGTTGAAACGAAGTACCTAATATGGGATCAGGTTGTAAGCTAATCCTGGTGATGTGCAGGTTGGATGCTGGTACATTTGGAACAATGGGAGTAGGCCTTGGCTTTGCTATAGCCGCAGCGGCTGTGGAGAGGAGCGAGAACAGAAACCAGAGGATAGTCTGTGTGGAAGGAGACAGCGCTTTTGGATTTTCTGGCATGGAAGTAGAAACAATGTGCCGGTGGGTTGGTTTCCTCCCTTTCTACCCCACATACTCTATACACTTCAATACCCCACTGTTACTTAATTGCATATTGTCTGTTTTGTTTTACAGGTATAATCTCCCTGTGGTCATCATTGTGGTCAATAATAATGGCATTTACAGCGGAGTGGATCCTGAGACATGGAAAGAAATGGAAAAGATGGGAGATCTGACCACTATGTGAGTCCCACAACATCAGTCCCAGCAATTTACTATTCGCTGTAATGGTTTCCTACATGTCATCAACTGTGATGTAATGAAATGTATCTCATGTCCTTATGTTGCTTGTCAGAGCCCCTCCTGTGACCCTCCTACCTGAGGCACGCTATGATGAGGTCATGACAGCATTTGGAGGTCGAGGGTACCTGGTGAGGACGGTGGAGGAGCTGCGCAATGCTTTACAGCAGAGCCTGAGTGACTGGGAGAAACCAAGTCTCATCAACGTGCTCATCGACCCCTCTTCCGACAGGAAACAGCAGGTAACTGCCACCGGTCAAGAATATATACAGTAGAGTCGTCACTGTCTCTATGAGAAGTTCATGTCAAAATAAAAGAATCCACTCAAGTTTTATTTTGAAGTTGGAGTCCTTTGAATGGCAGGCAGTAAATTATAAGCATAGATCCTGTTGAAATGCCATGCCCTCTTGTGGTTGTGAGTGAATGATGCTGAAACACCACTTTCCTGCTGCCTAAAACACCGTTGTGCTTTTCTCAAACAATGGTCAATGCCTCAACCAAGGACACTTGGAATTAATTTGTCAAAGGTGAAATCTGCATGTTAATAAAGATAGTCGTTCTTAGAGGGGGATGGCACCACCAACAGATACTGTACACATTTTGACGGTTGTCTGTCTTTCATTAGAACAGAATACCCACTCAATTAGCTTCACCATTAATATCCCTGGCTGAAACCAAATGCCCAGATTTCTGTGCATTCGTGGATTGGACATGTACAGGACGTAAAGCTGCTCAAATACATCCCTTTTGCAGACTTCTAGAGAGACAAGATTAAAGGGTCAGGAACGTGGCAGCGGTCATAACAATTGAGGTCTAAGTTATTTTTGAATACAATAATTGATTCCTTTTATGGTCCAGCACCCTTGCAGACATGACGTGATTTTAGACACGGGAAATTGTGACCTGATGTCTCATATTTACCTGTTTCCCCCTGAGACAGTAGTACAGAAAGGAGATGAACAATGACCCCGATGACATTGACAGTCGCAGCAGCAAAGCCCGGCGAGATTAAAAGCAGCAGCATCTCGGTCATGAGTGCAGAGCAACAAACGGTTTGGTGTTTACTTGGCTCTGGCCTCATCCTTCTAGCTGCATGGCTGACATGCCTTACTGAGCAGTAATCCACACACTCCAGGTGCACTGCAGAACTGTTGTATTCCTCTCACAATCCCTCCACCTCACACCAACCTGACCTTTCTATTTCAGGGTCCCCATAATTAGAAAGCACGGCCCTCTGTGTTTATGTTGAATGTATCTACGCAACCCTTCGCAGACATGTTTGAAGGTTGTATTGAGGGCCGTATCCATGGCGCTGTGCTCTCTGTGGAAAGACTTGTCCTCTTATTAGGTGTGCTGGCCTATTGTTTGCCTCGAGACTGTTATCTGTTTTCAGGTTGTTTTAGAGAGAGCAGGACTTTTTCCTCATATAGCTCTGTAACCTAAGGTCTAATGTAATGCTGTGTTGTTTGTATTGCAGGAGTTCCCTTGGCTCACCCGCTCCAACCTATAGACTGAACCAGGGATCTGCCTCCTCCTCTGTCCAGAACATTATCAGAACAGCAGTGACCGTTTTCCTTATGGAAACTCAAACTGGATCATTATAAAGCTGCTGTAGCTTGTTGTGATTGTTTCCATGAAATAACTGAATCTTTTTTAATCAATTCTTACTACACAGTAGTATTACAAATAACTAAATAATTAATACAAAAATAAAACAATTTTACACATGCACTTAATGTTATTCGTCTTTATTTTTTTGTTTTAAATCTTTATCCATTTTCTTTTCACATAGTTAATATGAAATATTATTAACCTCAGAATCAGTTTTATTGCTATTCTTTTGGCATGCAAGGAATTAGCTTTGTGCATAAACATAGTAAGACTAGTTCAAATTAAAAAATCAAAGCATTTGGAAAATGAAGAAACATAATTATAGAATAGAAGGGAAAAATACAATAAAAAATGATACTATAATTATGTATGAAATATCTAAATAAAAATGGTAAGAGCTTTGTAGTTTTAGGACTGGTGGTTTCATTCAGAAATGTGCAAAATTGTCTAAAGAAATGAAAGGCTCACTACCGATATGCAATGAACATAGATTGAGTCTCAAAGATGTCAGTATATGGATTATTAAAACATTAAAACGCTAAGAAAGTGATTTTATGGTCTACTCAGTGCTGCAAAACAATTCATTCAATTCAATTCGTTTTTGTACAGCACACATTTACAGCCTCCATTGATTTCACACATGGTCAGAAACATCTTTGAACATGGTTAGGGGCTTTTTAGAAGCAGGAGTGGCAATCTTATGAAATGTCTAGATATTTCTGAGAGAGTTCACAGTGTGATAATTTTTTTATTAGATTGTGTATTAGTTATTATCACTTTGCATTATTTCTTACAATCTCCTCCAGATTTAATTTAATAATGTGTGTTCAGTTGTCGACAAGCAAAATATGTATTTATATCACTATAGTTTAAGTGTAAATTAAAGTTACTTGTATTTCTAGTTGTTGTTTTTGTAGGTCTCTCAGCCCCCAAAGAGCCTCATTAGAAAAGCAGCCACTTAATTTAGTCTGAGAGACTGGGCAATAAAACCAATCTGGCTGGGATTAAATGGTCACCACAATGCACAGGGGTTGCAAAGTGTTCTACATCCCAAAACACAGACTAATAAATACAAAGAACAGCCGACTGATGCACTTGTTGTCTCAGGATGTACAGATGACACCTCATGCAGAATCATATTTGCACAAAAGCCTCATGTGTCAGTCATGATACAGTAAGTCTCCCTGTGAGAGCAGTGGAAACAACAAAAGGCACCCCCTGCAGTTGTAAAGGTCTAATATTGGCACTCCAAGCAGCTGGCGGGCTGTCTTCTGTAATTTTAGCGCACACTGATGCAGAGGAAAGGTTTAATAGGCATTGGTCGGCGTCCCCTCTTCGGAGGGCGTAAAGGAGACAGAGCGAGCGGAGAGGGAGGGGAGCAGAGGGAGAGCACAGTGAGGAGAGAGGGAGAGAGAAAGGCAGTGTGTAAGGGCTGCTGTGGCTCAGAAATAAAGTCAGGCAACTATCTGGATCAACATGACTCTTCTAACACTTGGACTGTATCTGCCACTTTTGTTTTGTTATGGCCTGGCTCAGTCCTCTTTTCTGGACAACTTCATGTCAATCCCAGCAGGTAAGATTCTAAAAATCCTGCCCCTGTGTGTGTTTGTGTTTGTACTGTACATACATTACTATGCATGAACAGTTGCTTAGAGAGTTGGTTGTAGAAGCATGGATACAAAATGTCTGGGATTCATTTTGAGCTTGGTGTCTTTGAGAAATACGCTTGTTTTTATTTGTCTTGTCGCCCATGAGGTAGTAGACTGTAAATGCCTCTATAAATAGCGAGACTAGCTCCAGTCCTTCAGTAAGAGGCACAGACACTTCATATCTGTGTCCCGCTCTGAGAACTCTGCTGGATGGGTGTCATTATTTCATATTGCACCTGTTCCCCTCTTGCTTATGCTGCTCATGCATGTTTACACCTCTTTGACTTGTCCAATTTTTACTGTATATGTGTGATATTAGTCACAATACGTGTACCTCAGTTGCCAGTGCATGTCCATGTGTCATTAGTTAAGCATTGCTCTTCTTATTTTGATAAACATGACCTCTTCTGACTGTCTCCTTCTAATTCTGACCCCTGTCATCACTGACTGCATGCACACCTTGTCCAGCTCTCAGGTCCCAGGAGCAGCAGAGGAGATTCAGCCCATGCTGTTTACTGAGTCCGCCTCCACCCCCACTATTTCCTCCACCCCCTGCTCTTTGGCGCCGCAACAGTCATGTGAGTCAAAGTCATGTGACTTTCAATCGTGGAATATCTTACTGTTGATATGCCCTTGGAAGATTTCCAAACCGCCCCACACTTAATTTGTCTTGACCCCCAAATAACATCATTTCAACACTCATCTGCAGGAAGACATGGCTAAAAAAGGCCTTTAATGTGCATTGTTATGAAGTCCAGACATTCATTTCTTTGACAACCTTTATCAATATCAAACATATTAAATAATCTAAACAATACTTAGAAAGCTGTAAAAGAAATACCTTTTTTTTTTTCTTCTACAGAATGAAGAGATTGATGGTCGTGAATCAAAGCCAGGCAATGGTCCCAAAGGTTCTTACTGCGTACAGGGATTCCCAGGGCCCGCTGGCCCCTCTGGACCTCAGGTAGGATCCAGACTCTTCCCACACATCATGGTTCATCACAGAATTAATAATGTTGTGTAGATCTGGCATCACCATCATTACACCATTCCAACACACCTCATCACAGACTGTCTCTGGGGTTTCAAGGTGTTGAGAATTAGTCCTCCAACAACATATTAGCCCAATATCCTCTTCAACTTGAGAGTTCCTGCAAAGCAGGAGATGGGGATTTCTCTGGCCAGTGCAACACAGCGACCCATTAACGCTCTACATTTAGCTCAGACACAAATAGCCTTTTTCCACTGGCTGCCAGTGGCCCACACATCATTCTCAGAAACTATCCGAAGAGCTGTCGGCCTGGAAAGGCATACTGGGTCGCGTAGATTCCAGGGATTACCAACACAAGCATGTGCCCATGTGTTTGTGTACTTTGGTGGTGAAAGATTGAAAGACGTTTTGGTTTAATAGGTGCTTGCAAATCCAACCTCATCCTCTGTTAAACCAGCATTTTGTAAGCGAGAAGCAGATTGACCAAATGATTGTTAGCGCTTTGCCCATCTCAGGCTGTTACAGCACCCACTGGACTGCAGCAGCGTTCCCGTTTATCAAAAGAGACCCACAAGGCACTTTTTAAATCAATAGTGGCCTCTCAGCCTTTAGCTAATTGAAACTGCCGCTGTGTCCTCCCTGCAGAAGCAAACATGACTTTGTGGTGGAACGTTGTGGCCAACAAAACTCATTTAGATGGATATCTCTGAGATTTATGAGCTTATGCCATCATTTGATTGTTTTTTTATGTTCATCAGGGTCCACCTGGTTTACCTGGAATAGAAGGGGGCAAGGGAGAGAAGGTAAGCAGTTAACATAATAGATATACATTTTAAATCTATTAATTATTTTGTGAAGTCAAGTTTATCGACCTGTTGCACATGACTGAAACTGCTCGCTGGAAGTTAATTAAATGGATGCTGTCCTTGTCCCCTCCTCCGCATCCTGTTGTCAGGGAGAAATCGGAAGACCTGGGCAAAAGGTGAGAGTCTCCATTAATCACTCTATATTCTCCGCTAAGTGGATTTACTCAAATATGAGATACAGAGCCTGCGCCTCCTCGCGAGCTGTAACTCAGAGGGCTGCCAGGGCCTGTTGTGTACATCAAGGAATTGTGTGCTAGAACAACCTTGACAAGAGACAGCACAGAAACACTGACATGATGCGAAGGAGGCAGAGCTGCTGAGACAGGCTGTTATAAAGACAGAGGGATGGTCTCCTCTCACTGACAAGCAGCATATCTCCTCACTTTACTCCTTTAAGACACCCAGCATCATACCTCTCTGTCAGATGTCCCTCCCTCTCCATTAGGAGAGCAGAAACAAGCCCACACAGCTTGATTGTAAAGTGACCTCCTTAAACGATCGGCCACTGTGGGCGAGCATCGAAAGCGTCCCAGTGGGAGAGCCTCCCCGGCGGGTTGCCTGACCGAGCAGCTTTGCAGCACTGCAGTGCAATTTAGCTTAGTGCTTCAGCCAGGTCATAAATCATTTTATTTCCCACAAGCACGGGCTCCTGTTCTATATACAGCCCATCATTTAATTAAAGAGAGCAAAGTGACAGGGCTCGTTAGAGTCATTCTCCCCCTACATGTGCAGCAGCGTTTGATAAAGACTGTAGCAGGCAGGCTGTCAGCTTATGCAGCAAATCCTCCACTTACATTGCTTTTCTTTTTTTAATCTGCAAAACTAAAAGGCATAAGGAGCCCTGATTTTATAATCACATAATTGCCTCTTCAGCTGGCGCAGTGTTTGTTTTATAATGTGTTTTTATATCGGAGATCATGTGTTGAAATGGATGTCTCCGGATAGGGTCGGTCAGGTGCCCCTGGACTTCCTGGGAAACTGGGACCAGCTGGATGGCCTGGACCAAGTGGGCCCAAAGTGAGTAAGTCAGATCTCATAATGTAGATGATATATTAAGTGACATGAGACCAGTAAGGGCCAACACAAGGTGGAGTAGGTGAGTGTTCGTTTTTCTATATGAATGCTTGATTGAAATAGTAAAAGAATAACTTGTAACTTCTACTTTGGGACATGCATCCAAATAAATGAAGCCTATCCACATGTGTCTTATTCCTAATGTTCTCTACTGTTTGTCAGGGGGAGAAAGGAGACTCAGGGCTTATGGGATTACCTGGAGCCAGAGGACCGATTGGGCCAAGGGTATGAGAAACATTCTGAACTACAGCGATGTAGGGTGATCTCACTTTCCCACTGCTTTATTTAATCTTACATATTTTGTGTCTTTCATTTAAGGGTTTACCTGGTTATAAAGGAGAAAAGGTATGTCATTCCTTCCTTTATTATCATTTAATATCAAATGTAATTGGATATTCATTTGCAATTACTGATATCTTTGTATATATTTGTATTCCTAAATCATGCTTTTTTTGTGTAACTAATAAAGGAAAATCATTTAAACCAGTGGTGGATGTTTCATTTGTCTTTTTTGCTTAAATCTGATTTTTGAAATGAACTCTTCATATCCGACATAACACAATGTGCTCCATCAGGGTTCTCGAGGAGATCGTGGTGAGAGTGGAGGAAAAGGCGACAAGGTGGGCAGAGTTGATCAGCAGCAGGGGTTGTTACCATAGCACTGCTATGGTATAGCAGCCATATTGTGCCTTATCTGCTGAATGCTATATTATCCTCTACTGTTCTTCGTCCACAGGGTGTGATGGGTTTCCCAGGAATGCTTGGACAGAAAGTGAGAAACAAATTCAAACAAGAAGGAGCTGTACATTTGTTCCACAGTATTACAACTTTTTTAATGTGGTCATGTTGAATGTTGAGTTTATATGATTGTCTTTGCAGGGAGAAATGGGTCCGAAAGGAGAACCTGGGATCTCAGGAAACAGAGGACCGACTGGCCGACCAGGGAAGCGAGGCAAGCAGGTGAGGAGTTTGTGGACATTCTCTTTGCTTTATTTCAAAACAGCACTAAATACAGTTATACATTTGCCCATAATTATCAAGAGGTGTGCCTCTCCCTATTGACATCCGCTCTGCAGTCTCTGTAGAAGCTTTTCAAAAACCACTGAACACCTAACTTTTTACATCGGCTTTTGTTTCTACTTGAGATGTGTGTGATGTGTTCTGTTCTTGTGTTTGTTCCTTTCAGGACTCCACGTGGTCTGTTTTTATGTTGACCTTACATTTCTGCCTCATGTTGTTATTGTATTCATGTTTCTGTGGTCTTTATTTTAACTGTTGTTCTTTCTTGTGAAGCACTTTGTGAATTCTATTTATGTGAAAGGTGCTATACTAACTATACTTATTATTATTATTATTATTATTAAGGAATTCTCTTTAAATGTCATTTTTTATTTGTACGCATTCAGGATTTATTTTTATTTTTTACCTTTTCGATTGAACCATACTGTGTATTTGTTGATGTTGTTGCAGGGAGGGAAAGGAGACACGGGTGGTGTTGGTCCTATGGGACCTGCAGGCCCTCAGGGGACTCCAGGCCACCCTGGTCCTCCGGGTTCCCCTGCCACAGGTGAGAACTTTGACCCTTTTCATTTTCTAACATATTTAAAACTCTTGACTACTTTTGAATTATGACATAATAATACACATTGTTCAGTTCAGTCAGGGACATTAATTTTCCTGCGTCCACTTTGAAGTGATTGGTGTGTGTGGCCCTACACTTTCGCTGAGTAGGGAAAAGCTGTGCTAGCAGTGTGAGAGGCAGCAAAGCCTGTGTCAGCGTTGGACCAGTGTAACACCGGTAGTCAGATTTAGCACCAGAGAAACTTTATCTCCCAAGGTGAAACAAGAGGCTGTGTTCATGACATCATGGGGCTAAAATGGATTCACAGATGACAAGCCTTTTTGCTGTTTACATAAATAATGTCACCAGATAAATACATTTAACATTTCATCTGTTATCTTGATCACATTTCAGAGTGAAGTTGGTTGCTTTTACTTCATAATAGATGAATTCAGGATACTACAATTCATGACATATGCTATTTCTACAAGTTACTCTACACTTTAACACAGCTTCTCACTTCAGTTACATGGAACTACACATGTTAAGCTATATTTATGTGTATGTTTAGGACTGTACATGGTTGGAACAAAGGGGGCTCGTGGTCCACCGGGGTCTCCTGGAAAGTGTAGCTGCGGCTCTCTCAGCAATTCTCCAATTGAGGATTATCCTTCCAGAGGAAACTATCTTAAAGTACCTGCGGTGAGTATTTAATATGCTATATACAGTTTTTTGTAATTTACTTTTGATATTGACAAATCAAATCCAAAAAACAAATATACTGTATGTATGTAAAACCTCTGATTACTGTAACTACATGTTATTTTAACCTAGGAGTTTAAAAACAAAACAGGTATTGTTAAGTTTGAATACATTTTGCGTACATGTATTAATGATAAAAGATTTTAGTGATAAAAGTATGCCTGTGAGGGACATGGATGTTGCTCTGAGATGAATACTGCCATATTAGATATTAAATGTTGATGCTCCATATCTCAAAATTGCATTTCAATGGGCCTTGATTTCAAAATCCACATCAATTTCTTCACTCAGATATTTGTTGTAAGCAATGAGGAGGAACTGGAGCGCCTTCACACAGATAATGCTCTGGCATTCCGCAAAGACCAGAGATCTCTCTATTTCAGAGACATTGATGGCTGGCTGCCGATCCAGGTATCATTGCATTCAGCAAAATGAGTTTGTTTCATATTGTTTGCAAATGCTGACTTTAAAAGCAGTTTTCTTTTTTTTTTTTCAATGTTTTTAACTCTTTTTTAGACTTTCCCATTCCCAATGACGCCGTTCCAGTCCATGGAAAACGCACCTGATGATGAGGGTTACTGCGGTGACGGGACTGTGCAGATTTCCACCGGGGAGCAGTGTGATGACAGCAACAGAGTCGTCACGGACGGCTGCGTCAGTAAGTCATGTTCGGTGGTCTATAATAGCTCCTTAGTTCCACTTTGCTGAACGCATATAACATGACCCCTGCACCTCTGCTGTCTCCCCTTACCACAGAGTGTAAACACGCCTACTGCGGAGACGGATACCGCTATGAGGGGGCTGAGGAGTGTGATGGAAAGGACTTTGGATACCAGACATGTAATTCATATCTTCCAGGGTAAGCACAGTATACAACTGAACACAACTCGATATTCAGAATCAAATATCACATATTTTTTTACCAAATACCTTAATATCAATATTGTGACGATAGTGTAGGGTTGGTCATTGATGCTTTCACAAAATATGTAGACTTTTTTGATTAAATCTTTATCAAGATTTCAAGATTTCAAGGCTTTATTGTCATTTGTACATTAGCTACAGTGTCGATTCATGTCAATGAAAAACGTAGACCAGGCTCCTCCAACAGTGCAACATATATAGGACATAGAACAAATAAAACAGATAGAATAGTGCAAGTAAATACAAATAAAATAGACATAGTGCAAGAAGATTCTATATACAAGTAAATGGAATGTGATATATTAGATAAATAATTTGCAAGATGCAAACAGATGAATGTTTATGGATGTTCTTTCAAAAGTTCAGGGGCCTCATTTATAAACGGTGCGTACGCTCAAAAGATGGCGTACGCCAGTTTCTAAGCAATGTTTGCGATTTATAAAAAACAAACTTGATGGGAAAATGTGCGGTCCTCCACGCAAACTCTGACCCATCCGTATGCGGTACGCACAAAAACGGGAGAGACGAGAAACTGCGACACATCGGCACTTGAGACTCCTCAGTGCACACAAAAACGTAACTTGGAGAAATAAATATATACGGATATGTTATTGAAAACCACCTCGAATATGTTGTCTTAATGTTATGACATGTATTCTCATAAATGATGCGGTATGCAGAAGGACAGAATTACGTCTAAACTGAGGCCGTTTTGCATTTCTATAGGTTGTATAGATACGAGTATGGTTTTATATACTATCATGTTTAATCGTGTTTTATGCCGTTTGCTAAGACTTGATAAGTCGCTCATAAAACACAGGAGGTATGGAAACTAAGAACACCATATATTTGGTAGATTTGGCAGCTGATATTACACAACACATTTGTTTTATTTCATTTAAGTGGTGGATAGAGTTGCTGCGGGGGGGTTGAGACGCATGGCTGCAGTGGAGACGCTGCGCACAGCTGATCGACAGCTGGAACACAAACCACCAAATAAAAAACAAAAAACATTAATTGACTCCACTCCGCAGGGATCCCCCGATACTTTCTTATAGTTTCTCATCAAGGGGGTGTCTCCTGTCCCCGGTACAAACACACTGCCTGAGGAAGGTTAGGTTATGTGTATTTTGTCATTAACTTTTTTCGGACCACTTATTTATTTATTTTGGTGACGATCCGACCTCCTTGCTGCTACTCTGGTTCAAACTGCATCCACCAAACAATGTGATTTGTCTCCACCTTCCCAAAAGAACCAAAATCTGACACGGTGTGAAATTTCTTTTTTAGCTGTTCTGTCGTCATTTCCTGCGATCTTCTTCATGCAGTCCGTCAAAATGAATATTAATACGGGGCGTTTCTTTGACTATTTATAGGCAAATATGGGCGTTACGTCAAGCCCGCAAAAGCTGCGCCGCATTTCGAGTTGATTGTGATTTATAAAGGGAAACCGGCCGGTACGCAGTGTTTTATAAATCGGAAAATGTCTGTGCGTATTTATTTGCTTTGTCCTACGTAAGCAACCTTCCCACGTGAATCCTACGCAAGGCTTTATAAATGAGGCCCCAGGTGTTTAATAGTCTTCAGTAAGTGGGTAAAAGCAAATAAAAAAAACAGCTAGTGTATAGATAGTATCTGTAAAGTTCGGAAATGATATTACTTTACTTTAATGCATCCTTTAAAACCAGGCAAGGACAACACTATTCCAAATCTAAGAACATAATAATCCAGTATAATGATTTCTCATTCGACCTCCTGCACATCAACACACCCATCCGCACTCTCAGGTCTTCTGCTTCCCTCCACCTCACTGCACCCCCCTTCCGTTTAACCACCATGGGGTCTAGAGCCTTCAGCCGCTCTGCACCCCGCCTCTGGAACTCTCTCCCCATTTTCAAATCACCTCTCAAAACACATCTCTTCACACTTGCATATCCACCCTGATCATTATCCATCACACATCCTCTGTTTTATTTATTTGATTGATTTATATACTGCATTGTCTTGTTTATGTTTCTTATGCTGGTGTTATGTAAGTTGTATCTTGTTTTTTATGTGTTTGTACGGCGACCTTGAGAGCCTTGAAAGGCGCCTATATAAAATAAATGAATTATTATTATCATTATATAACATCAACATATTAACCAACTCTATACAACTGTGAGAAATGTTATGTTGCCATGTTTAACAAAAAGTGATGTTTCTCCTGTTATTTGCAGGTCATATGGTCAGCTCAAGTGCTCACCCTACTGTGTTATCGACTCTACAAACTGCAAGTACTTCACATGATGAGGAAGCTGGACAGTGCAGCGAGATCCTCTGTGTGCTCTTTGAAATATTTTCATGCAAAAAAAAAAAGAACAATAATACTTCAAGCAAAAAGACTCTGAGGGTAGCGGCAGCCTATGAATCTGAATATATATATTATACATAACTTCTCTGTATTGCTGCTGAGATGCCACGTAGCTCCCCGGAGTTGTATTCGGCGAGTGGAGATGAAAAACCTTCACCCACACTTAGGAAATGCACAGGACAACTGCACTCAGTCTTAACAAGCAGGACTTAAGACTGGCCTCCTCTCCATGAATCAGCCTCTGGGTGCAACAGTTGTGCAACAGCCATGCCGAGACTTAATTAAGTGGGAGATGTTGCAGAGGAGCAGTAGCCGGGCCAGAGGCATATTTCTATTGACCCAGTTACTGTTGAGAAACAGTGGCCTCAGGTATTCTACTGCAGCGCCAATGACAGCGCACAGCATTTGCATGAGGCTGGGATTACTGTGACAGCAGCTGTCACTATCCAAGCATGTTAACAATCAATATACTTATTATTGCCACGACTAGGCCAGTACTGTGTAGGCATCAACCATTTCAGTTATAAAAGGTTAAACCATGCAAATAGTTAGATCAAAAGTATGGTTAAGGATGGAGATAGAGGTGCATGAATTATGCACTTGGGATATTTCAATGAGTCCAATCATTAGCTTGTGGTGGAACTGTGATTGACAGGGACTTTCAGTTTCGACAAGGTTTCACAAATCTCCCCGAAAGAACTTCTCAGGAACCAACAGGTAATGTAGCTCCAAACAGCACCTTTCACAGGCACCCCCCCACTACTCCTTTTGTAAATTAAATGGCAGTGACTGTACGCTTAAGCACACAGATAACTCAAGGTTCTTCTCTGTGCTTTAGTGAGAAATACTACTGTATATGAAGGCTTGAAACTGTTAATGTTCTTAATTCTCTCACTAAACAGGAAAGGCTGTGATACTCTGTAGCTGCTAAAAGGGGGAAGAATTACAATTCCAGCCTGTCCTATGGTCATTATTGTATTTAATCTAATACCTCTTTATCCAGTCTTTTCTGTCTTACAGTATATACACAGAAACTCAACAGTAAACTTAACAGTGTAGATGTAGTCTGCTGTGTGTTTGGCACCAATGGTGAAAATGACCGATATAAGCTGACTTTTCCATAAGCTAGTGTATAGTCGCAGTGCCAAGGGAGACTTGTTCTCAGCCATATTGATACTGTACGTGTAGGTGTTATAAAGGGATTATTCTGTACGAAAAAATGTAAAGATAAAGACTGTTACTGTATTGTCTCCGCATGCTTGTGATACTGTGCTTATTAGTGTGAAACGCTTCCACTGTTTTGTAAATCATTGCAATTGACAGTGCATTAGGTGTCTTAAGAAATCTCAGTCTTGCTCTGCACAGAGTGTAGCTAGTTGTACGACACATCTTGTATGAAAATGATGAACTGTGCCTTGCACAAAGATGAAATACCTTTTGGAAACTGTGTTGAATGTCCTGTCTGTGGCCTGTCTGTCTGTGCTGTATCCTGTACTGTGTATGCACAACGATGCTGAAACATAACATGCATGTGGTAACGTACTGTTCAGCTTTATCAAATAATGTATGCACTGTGACTGGGATGAGGGAAATTATTTTTTGTTTCATTTCTCTGGTATGATTTATACAGTAGTTGGGGATAATTTTAAAAAGAAATAAAACCTGAATAAATAATTCAAACCTGCTGCATTTTTCTACTTCAATCAGGTTTTGCTAGCGGCTTTGCTTCCTGTGTTATTAGGAAGTGGTGACAGTGATTCGAAGCTGTGGAATAGACAGTGATAGAGACGCTATTGACGTTCTTTCAGGGTTCTCGATGTAAGCTCAAAGCTGATATCTATCAAGTGGGAAAAAAGGAGTTGTCAGCAGCTCCTGGTAGAGTGCTGCGTTAGACTGTAAGAGCAGGCAGTGAACTCTTGCTGTTCTCAGAAAAGGCAATGGGTTTTTTCAGCTTTTCATTCTGTCTCGATGGACCCTTAGAGCTGAGTCTGGGCCTAGACATTATGCACATTGTTACAGGTTGGGGACGGGCAGCCATCCAGTGTGGCCGCAGAGATGTTTGAGACGGGAAGCACCATATAACTTCATTAGCATGCCGTATTTCTTTTCTAAATCACATTAGGACAATTTGTCTGCTGAGATGCCCGAGTAAAAGCCTACCGTGCTGTATTTACCCCATCATGTGCATTCCCCTGACTAGACCAATCAGATTTGTGCCACAGATACTGTAGCTCAGCACTGCACTAAATGTCGCTGGAGATGCAGTGGCCCACACCGTAGTGAAGTTAGTTTTAGGTTGGATTTCAAAAGGCATTCATTAAAGATCCAGCCTAGTCTTCTTGCTCAGTTTCAAAGAATGTTGGCAGTCAGAGGCCAAGCCTTCACTCCCAACCATTTAGGGACCATCAATAAATTAGACAAAACCAATGTTATTCTCAAAAACGCTGTGCTATCTTGCCCATATTAGGGAAGATTGTTCCAAAAACTATAGTAAATGTAATTTGGCACACCTTCTTTATTACTGATGTGTCTTGAATTGATGTTACTTAAATATTTTAATAAAAGATTATGCGATGCCATCTGACCTAATGACCACTAAACTTCGACTGTAACTATTTGAAATTAGAAGAAGAAATTAGTGTATAGCAACAAAGAAACCCCCCCGGGGGTCGCGAGATGATTAAAAAAAATTCAAATTAAGAAATAATCATTTCAAATTAAAAGTTTTTTTTAATTATTATTATTATTATTATTAATAATAACGTGTGCATAGACATTTTTCAGGGGTGGACTGGCCATCTGTAGAATTTCCCCGCAAAGAGGTATCATGCAATTGTTTTGCTTTGTGTCATTAAAAGGTAATTTATTGATGGTCCCTTAGTGAAATCCTGGGTTTGGGTGTGAGCGAACCATCTCCTGACTGCTGACAGTGTGTTTAAATAAATGAGAAGTCACCGCTGGATCCAGAGTGAATGTACCTAAAACTACCCTCACCGCAATGAGATAAACCTAATTCTACTGCCCTGGGAACCTGTAAGACTTCTTTTAAAAGTCAATGTATAACTAACTGGCCTCAAATTAAACTTGTAGGAAGCAGGATCTCTATTTTGAGCTGTCGCGTGTAATTTAGTTGATGAACTGAAATCCAACACTTTTTCCAACAAAAGGGGTTATTTTAGTGCATGTTGGCCGGTGTAGCATTACAGCTGTGGGCAAATGGGTAATGCAAATGAGGCCACAGGGACAGGAAGCAGGCAGCTGTTGTCCCAAGGCAAGGGAAAATCCCTGACCTATAAGCAGGAATGGCTGGCATACACAGCGCTGTAGTCTCTACTGGTGCCCATGCAAAACCCTCTGAGCGAGGTATGCAAAGGTGTTGTAGAGCTCAGTGTCCCTGTTGTTTACACAGACTACACCTGTGCAGACTTACCATCTATTGCTTACTCATGGGTTTGTTTCAATAAAAGTAAGTGAGGATAAATGAGACACTCCTTTTACACAATTTTTTAATGAAAAATGTTTCACAAGACACGTATTAAAACAACCTCATTATTTATTATGTAAAAATCAATTGGCATCTTATATACAGTAGTAAAAAACAAAACAAATTAAATGTTTGCAATATTACATGTTCATTGGAATTTATCTGCAACAGGAAGTCAACCCATTGCACAACTGGGATGTAAACTTGGTGAAAATGCCTAATTTTATAAATAATTACTGTATCCATTCCCAACAAAAGAAACAACTACTGACAGAATAAGGTTAAAAAATACTATGTGGTATGTCTTCGTTAAAAAAAAGCCCTATGAGGATGTTCCAGTTTTGTCTAAAATGTTCAGTCACAAAGCCATTTAGACACATTTTACCTGGCCAAAAGGAGGAATTATACCATTCAGATTTACATTGTTGAATCGACATCATAAAAAATATTAAATAAAATATTAAGTACAGCTGGTAACAACACTCAAGTTTATGCAGAACATGGCTGAGATGACTAGCTGAATGTTGCTGTTCATTATTAGTACAGAGATAAAAGAGAAGCAATGTTTATAACTTGCCATCCCTTTAGGATTATGTATTAACTTGGCTTAGGCCTTTGCCTATAATAAGTTTCCACTGGCAACTATATTTCATAATTCATAAAAACATGCAATCAATAAACATGCTCTATGGAAACAAACCCTTACATTCACACAAGAGCTGAGCTGCAATGATCCCCATGACATGTGAACTTCATAACTTAAGACGTAATAAATAGACATTGTGAAAACGCATTCTATGCATAAGTTTGTGCAGAGGATGTCCACAAAAGTATTCAGCAGTTGTCAGTACTTTATCAGCTATTATTAAGTTATTTTGTGTTGTGGTACTATAGGCAGCAGAGGATAAGCCATTCCCATGACAGCTCCTTTTGGTCCCACGGAAACTCTCAATTTTAGCATTATAAAATGATACATTGTCAAACTGCAGGATTTATACTAGAACATAATTCAGGGAAAGGAAAATCAATATACATCATAATGTCTAAACTTCAATAGTCAGTGCAGTAACTATTTTTTTACATCACATACTCAGAGGCACATTGTTTTTGTCAAATACTGCTCTTTGTTAGTTGCAAATATTCCTCTGTTTTATAAATCGGAGGAAACAGGATTTGATTAATTAAAAAATGTCTTTACATAATGACATTTGGAAAGACAGGAAAGTTATTAGAGCAAAAATACCTTGTGGTTATGTACCTGTACATAAAAAAGCCACAATACTGCCACAAAGTGTGCACCAGAAACAAATGTCACCGTGAAATATTATGCTTGGATTCTGCATAATAGGGTGTAAACCCCTACTCTGTTAATGGTCTTTGAAACAAGACCCAGAAACTACATTTTGACAAACCATAATGTCTTAAGGTTAACGCGTGTCACCAAATACAGACATTAATACCTTCTTTAAGACCCTCTACTGTTGTAAAGGTTAACAACCACTGAAAACACCTCACACTGACACGAGACATGCTCACACTACTTTGTACACAAAATGCACAAGATCCGGCACCTTCCTTCATCCTCTCTTGGGGTTTCACACCACTTCATCAGACTCCAGGTTGTATTCTTCATACAGGGCATCTAGGATGGTCAGCTGATTCTCCATGGCTGGCAGGTACACTCCCAGGTCTCTGTAAACGCCGCTGGTGAAGCTGCTTTTCAGCTCATCGCCCTCTGTTAACACCAAGGCCGCGGCAAAACTTTGATAAGACGGTGCAGCTCTCAGCGCCAACTGAGGAAATAGAAGCATGCCATTGTTACACGCCAAGAACAGATCAACCTCAGAGGTGGAAAAGCATCGTTGGGAATAAGAAATACCTACAGCAAAAACGCCTCGCACGACCCATCCGTGGTACTGCCGGAGAGTCTTTCCATAGGCGTTGTCTGGATGAGAAAAAGAAAAATGAAAAGTCAAAGTCAACTTTATTATTAATCTTTTAGTTTGTGTGTACAGACAGAGAGGTCGAAATACCGTTTCCCACAATCCCGAATACAAAAACAAATATATATAAAAATATGTATATACACACACAATCAAAAGACATTTATACATATGCACACATTAAGACCTAAATAAAAGCACAACAATCAATATATACAAAATAACAGTCACTTCAATATCTTTGAGAATGTACATTATTGCAAGACTGTCCAAAAAGTGTCTGGTGCTGGATTTGAGTGTCTGAGTGTGTGTGGTGTTAAAGTCCATGTCCAGTGGGGGCAGAGGGGACTAAGAACATGCAAACAGTTACATGCATTTGAACGTATTTGTTGACGTGGGGCGTAAAAAAATGAAAATCGGACTCACTTAGCGCTCCCGGGATGTCTTTGGTTCCTGCGTTGACCTCTGACAGGAACTCTTTGAGGAACTTCAGGCCTCGTCGGAGCCACAGCAGAGCCTCTGTGGCCGAGTTGCGGACCCGGGCGTTGCCTGTCTGAACTTCATGCAGCACGATGGACTGGAGAGTGGGGAAGCTGCCCGGGGCTGAAATCAGCTTCTGGTTGATTTTCTACAGGGTGAAGAGACGGGGTGATAAAGTTACATAGATGCTGAAAATAAATCCTGATTCTACTCTGCTATTGGTAGCGATTTGCATAAAAACTAAATGATACAACTCTAAACTATAAGAGAGATATGTCTGATTCTTTACAGAATACAGAACATCTCTTTGTTTACAGACAATACAGTAGATCGTAAAGTAATGTTGATTCATTCTATCATTCACTAGGTTTTGCATAAGACCTGGAGACATTTAAAACAACGACGTCATCCTTTCTCTGTAGTTTAATAGTGAAATCTGCTGTAAGAATACATATCAATGACATGCACACGTACCTTGATGTTTCCAACAAAATCCATTTTAACTGGTGCAAACACAGTGGATCCCAGCTTGTCTGAGAAGAGAAAATCCATGATAATTTCTTTTGTTTCTTATGAAGTAAATATGCTTATGTTATCTGTCCTATTATTAAGACTGTACAATGATAATTGTCAGTCTTGAAAATGCAGCTGTCTTTTTAAAGCAATGATGAAGAGGGTCGACCACCAGCTGTGAAGGGAAAATAACTGAGGCTTGTGACACTAGACGACCTAAGAACCAGAGCAATTCTGAAAGTGGCTGCATGACGTTAATGGTGTCTGGGTTTGTGTCGAGATATGTCGGAAGAGATGTCATCAATTTGAATGTGTGAGCACAGCTGGAGAGCAAGTAAGTCTGATGGAGCTCTTTGGTCAACCACCTGATAAATGCCTTCAGAGTTGGTGAAATAGAAATGATGTTTTTAAAGTTTAAATCATTATTGTGAGAGACCACATGAACATATGTTTAGGAGAGTGTAAAATGTGTAATGCAGACAAAAAAGGACAACCACATTAACATGTATAAGGTAACAATGAACTTGATAAGATAGACCGTTCGTCCCGAAAGGGTAAATACCACCACTAGAAAACATACAGGTGCAAAGGAAAAAATTAAGACCATGAAATAATAGGATGATAAACCCAAGAAAGAAAGCTTCCACCTCATTAAATACAGACGATGTGAAGGACATGCACAGATGAAAAGACAAAGAAGAAGGAAGGCTTCTTTATAAAGGTTATAAAAGGTGAAATGTCCACATGTGTAGCGTTATGAGAAAGAGGGAAGAGTAAGAGGAGGAGAGACTGAAAGTGACCGGCCTACCTAATACAGGTACTATTGCATAGCATGAGTCCAAAAACTCTTGTGTAGGGATACCATTGTCGTCGTCCAGTCTTATATCACTAAATCTAAAAAAAGTAGAACAGATTCAAACAGGAGAATATATTAGAGGGAAGTATGTCATTTCAGTTTTTATTTGATCAAACCAAACAGAATAAAAGAGTACAAACTTCAAAACCAAGCCAGAGAAATGATTCACACAGTGTCATGCAGTTCAATGCCTGACAATACCTGAGACTATTCCTCTACCTTGTCTACAACTTTACAGTTGTTACAGTTAATGCTCTTAGACTGTCCCACATATTTAAAAAAGACCAACTCCAAAATACTCCCATCCCCCCTCAAGTGAGACAATGTTTTTTTTCTCCATTATAATAATGTTTACGTCATAACTGAATATTACAGAATAGATCATAAACACACTAGTCGATTATTCAGTAACACTCAAGGTCTTAAAGAAAGACAGTAAAATACGTTTAAAACACAGAGTGAAACAAAGAAGCTTTACAAACCCAAATATCAGATGAGGGCCTCTCTGTGTCATGTGATCAAGAGAGAACACACTAATATAAAACACTTATAATGACAAATTGAAATGGAATCAGTTCAAACCTGTTAATATAGACCTATTCTGTGCAACACGGTAATACAATATATATATATATATATATATATATTTCCACAAACTAAGTCAATGTGCAGTTTAGTCAAAAGTTGCAGCAGGAGTGCCTCAAAGCCAAAAATACTACATGTAGCTCAGATCCCTAACACTGTCATGGTGAAATATCACAGACCATCATACAGTAACAGTTGTACCCTAAAGGATGTGACCTTCCTGAGTAGCATTTTCATACCTGTGACTCATTGTGCTGAAGAAAGTTTCCACCTGCTCTGTGTCTTCTGGCTCTGCTAAATCTCTCGAGGTCTCGGCTTCACTTTGTGCCTCTTCTTGGTCTGGAACTACTTCCTGTTGGTGCTGAGGCTGGACGGCATCCACTTCCTTGTTGTTGTTGTCCTGCTCTTCTTGAATTTGGTCCACTTTGTGCTTCTGCTCTTGTTTCGTCTCCTCTTGTTCGTCGGATTCATTTTCTTCTGCTGGTTGGTCGTAGTGTTCAATCTCAGGGGCATTCTGGGTAGTGTGTAAAGCAGGATTAACTCCCTCCTCTTGGACTGAGCTGTTGCCGTTGGCAGCATCAATGTCTGAGGGAGAAACAGCAGAGAAGGACAAAAGCGCACGCAGAGTAAGGTTTCAGTCAAGATTTCTATAGCAGCAAGTCTGAATCAGATTTCATCAGAACATTGTAAAAGCAGCACTCTCTATCATGTGGAATTATTCTTTTTAACCACTGACGAAAACCTCAAGCTCATCCTTCATTTGATGTTTTATTTACAATATATTACAAGCTTCAAAAGCAGCATTACAGTTTGAATTGAGTATAAAAGTAAAGTTTATTTCTATAGCACATTTGAAAACAGCTTAAGCTTACCAAAGTGAAAGAAAAAAGTATTTGAGTGGTATATCAATAAATATTGCTGCACTGACCTCTATGTCACCTAACATCAGTTGGGTGTGTTAATGTGTGGTTTCAGCTGAGGCCACACCCGACTGTGATTTAGTATTTGTGGAATGCTTTTCAATCCCTTCTCTTTGTTTTGATTTGGGTTTGTTTCCCCATACAGAAAATACCAACACCTCAATTAAAACCATATACATTGTTCTCTTTCATAGCTACTTAATGTCTGATTTTTTATAATATTTTACATACATTTGCCTATCAAACATTCGCGTATATATTCTGTCTACATTCTCTGGATAATGTGATAGTCCGGCAGTGGCTCAGTCAGTAGGGGCTTGGACTGTGAGCCGTAGGGTCGCTGGTTCAAGTCCCCGACCAGACCTAAATATGGAGTGTGGACTTCTACTTGGAGAGGTCCCAGTTCACCTCCTGCCCTGCCGTGGTGCCCTTGAGCAAGGCACCGGACACCCCCCTTCCCCCCCACTCCCATTGCTCCCCGGGCGCTGTACAATAGCTGCCCACTGCTCCTAGTACTAGACTCCTGGTACTAGGATGGGTTAAAAGCAGAGGCCAAATTTCACTGTGTGTGCTGTGTGCTCTGCATGTGTGACCATTAAAGAGGGTTTCATCCCTCCCTATTCTATTCTATTTCTATTCTATTCTATTCTATAATCTTTCATAGCTACTTAACGTCTGATTTAAAAAAATGTTTTACATATATTTGCCTATCAAACAATCGCGTATATTCTGTCTACATTCCCTGGATAATGTGTAAGTCTTAACTGGCACTTTGGCATCACATCCATTCTGAACCAAAGTATGTTTTAAAAGAGTTAGTCTGCAAGTAAGTTCCAACAAACTTTCAAAATAAAATAAAGGAAATCCCTACAGGAGACATCATCTGTAAACTTAAAATGTATTTTACTTGTTGAATAATGAATTCGCATAGCATATAGCATATATATTATTGATAACCCAACATCATAAATAGGGAAAGTCTTAGGTCTTCTATTCCATCGAGGCAGAGGCTTACCCTGAATAAAAGCTGTTTTGTTTTTTTTACTGCTAAGGGAAATGCAATAAAGTAACTGGGGCATCCATCACTGTCAGCTCACTAAAGGCAATCATGTATCCACTTCAGTTCAGATGATGAACACACAACAACCATGCCATGTTTGATCTGTGCGGGCTTTTCTTTATGGAATGCAGGAATGCTTTCGATTCGGGGAATGCCGCAGCACGAGCAGGGAATTGTTGGGAAAGCTGACATACCTGAAGGGGAAGAATGTTGTCCTGGTCCGTCTGGCTCTGCTGGTCCCTCTGCTCCAGAGTCAAGGCTCTGGTTGTCCTGTGGTACTGCTTCTCCTGAAGTTTCAGACAAATCTCTCCATCTGCAATAAATGTGTGTGTGGTGTGTGAGTGTTATTTAAAAAAAAAAAATGGCATGCACTTATTTTGGGCAAATATAATTGCCAATTGTGTCATAATCATCATTAAAAAGGACAAAATATTATAACACCATAAAAGTTTTTTTCCATTTCATCCTCATTTTGTTGAGTGGTACTTTAACATACATGTGACAGTTAATGAGAGAGGGATAAGCAGTGTAAGCAATATAAATACATAATGACATAAAAAAAGACAACCTACTTTTCTCCAAGATTCTGATTTAAATGATTGACAGGTTTGATCTGTTGAAGGAACAAGACATAAGGCAGTTATGTCTAATTCAAACAAGCCATACAGTTTATATTAGACGTTATTTGGTTATGAGTTGACATTGTAGTGGTGAAAAATGTTTTACCTTCTGAGGTTTGATGGCTGCTACTGGAGGAGATCCTGGTGGACTGTGTGTTCGCATATCTGTACTGAACGTACGGTTTGCTATATGCATACATTCCTCAAGAGTCTTAAGGAAAGTTGTGCATGTAGACTTCACCATGTTCCCAGTGTCTATTTCTGTCTGAAAAGAGCACACACATACACATAGATGAGTATGCAATTTGGTAAAATGTTTGAAAGAAGCATACTTGTATTAAATGTGGGGTCCTGTCTGGTCTATCAGTAAGCACAAAACAATCTGATGTCTTCTAGTTGCCAATGGCCTGCCCTATACTGCAGTTTCACACCAACAGCAGCTACTCTTATTTCGTTGGCTCATCCAAACCTTAACCTTACCTCCGCTGTGTCTCCTAGCTCATCATTCTCCTTGATCTTGTTTACTTGTTGTAGAAGAAGGTCACAGTACAATCGGAGTTCTGACATCTTAGTTTTCAGTGCATCTGTATTCTCCTGGAGCTCTGTAAGAATGACAGCCATGTTAATGATAAAGCTGTGGAAATGCAATCCATGCAATGTCCGTTTGGGATGATAGGACATTCAAATACCTTTTTCTCTCTTTGTTCGGTTATCTGTAAGGCAAGCTTTGGCTGTTCCCAATGCCACCAGCCACTTCTGCCTCTCTGCTGCATTGATGGCTCTAAGGTAAAAGTACTGCTCTCCTGGTATAGTCAGGTCAACTCGTGTAGAGTCCGAGGGATTCACTGAAACAAACAGGGAGACATGTCAGGACTATATCCAAAAGGCATAAGAAAGTTACACTCTTGAGGAATGAACCACAGTAGACAGGAAATAGTCAGCCAAACTAACCTTGGATTTCACAAACTGAAATTTTAATGCTGCCCTTGCAACCTTTCAATGCATCTTCTTGAGAGTCATAGTAAGACAAGGTTCCCCCATCGAGTACAAACCAACGAGGTTGCCAGCCTGAAAAAAAGTAATTCATATTTTTCAGATATATGCAACGTTGCGTTTTAACAAGTTTTATAGGGGGTTCACTTTTCAAAAGTGGAAATCAATTAGTATAAATCAAAAATAAACATTGTGCTTTAGGTTCATGAACAAAGAAAATAGTTAACCCTTAGGTTATGTTAGCAGCAGCTAATCAGTTGTTAAATTACATTATATTGACAGAGACAGGGACATGCCTAAATTAGTTCCTGTAAGACTACATTAATAAGGTTACATTCTTATTTGTTAATCGGCTAACTAAGCAACGTCAAAGAAAAGCGTTAGTTAATTTAATGTGGTGGGTGGATAATCTCCGACAGTTAAACCCATGGTAGCTAACGTTAGCTTGCCTGTAAACGTTATCTCCAACTCAACACAAGTGACGTTGTCATGCTAGCTAGCGTCCTTAAAACGAGCACAAAAACCCAAAACACCCAACGTCTGCGGGATAAACTCACCACTTATGTAATTGGTCCATTTATGTAGCATTCCTTCCATGTTTAATTGTGTGTTTAGCCGTTCATTACTTGTTTATCATAACAAGATATGATGCACAGCTGATTGCAGCGACTCCATCGGGCCCCGAGAGTGATTTGTGGAGTAGCGTCCGAGGCTTTGAATGTCAGCTACGTAGATAAAAGTACGTAAACTATTTCGCGAATCGAGCTGTAAGCTCTTTTAAGAGGAGCTAACGACGTTCCTCCCATTTACATCAGATGGATTTAATACTGTGGGTGTGGTTTGTGGCGATTGACACAAAGAAGAACCAATAAAATGAGAGAACACGTATAAAGGGCGGGGCTTCTGAAATATTCTATCCAATTGTAGAGGGAGGAGGGCAGATAAGCTGAACAACAGTGGCTGCGTTCATGCAGAAGTTGGCTGCCACGTAGTTGGCATTCCTGCCATGTATTTATTTTTGTAACTTCATTTTATGGAAAGGTTTAAATTAGCTTTTTGTACATTTTGCTAGTTAGTTAGCTATTTTCTTTCAAAAATGTTTCTTTTTTCTCTGTGTTTGATTTTTCCCTCACTGTTTGTGTTTGTTACCGGAGGGAAACTGCCTGAGCCAGAAGTGAAAATTGAAGTTTTACATAAACCCTTCATGTGTTACCGTAAGTCAAAGTATGGAGACATGCTTCTTGTCCACCACGAGGGATACTTGGAGAGTAATGGCACACTGTTCTTTTCCAGGTAGGCTAATCTATTGCTGTAAAGTGTCATGATGCTGCATGAATTGTAATGCAATTGTGTTAGACACTCCCTTTGCAGGAAAAGTCACTGCTTGCAAAAGCTGTACAAATCTAAATATGTATCTAGACTACACTATGCTGCAGCCCAAAACTCAGCATGTGTGACCCTGTCCATTGAGACTTTAACAATTAATGCTTGACTCTTTAAAGTTAGGGGCCAGCCATGGACTGTTATTGTACATATCTGTGTTATCAATGTTGTATGTAGTTCAAGGATTCAAGGCTTTTATTGTCATTTCAGTGGACTTTTCTTTCTCTAAATGAAATGTGATGGATCTTTGTCACTCTTGGCAGCCGGAAACATGGGGATACCAATCCAGTGTGGTTCACTCTTGGGATTCGAGAGGTGATAAAGGGTTGGGATAAGGGCCTGAAGGACATGTGTGCAGGAGAGCGCAGAAAACTGACAGTCCCTTCATCTCTGGCATATGGCAAGGAAGGAAAAGGTATCAGACACAAACACACAAAAACATGCTCGAGAGGGTCTGTGGATTCAAAGCCCCTCTCTGTTCCACTATAAAACACTTTGTGCTTCTTTAAAAATGAACCCTTTTCTTGGTTACAGGCAAGATCCCTCCAGGCAGTACACTCATTTTTGACATTGAGCTTATGGAGATTCGAAATGGTCCCAGGTCACACGATTCTTTCCGAGAGATGGATCTAAATGATGATTGGAAGCTCTGCAGAGAAGAGGTGTGTTTTCTTTTCAGAGAATATATAGATATATTTATATTGCTTGTGCTTTATTATTGTTATACTGTCTGCTTTGCAGGTGAGAGAGTACCTGAAGAAAGAATTTGAAAAGCATGGATACTCCCCAAATGATACAAATCATGAAGTGATGGTGGATGACATCTTCAAAAATGAAGATGAAGATGAAGATGGTTTTATATCTGCGAGGGAATTCACTTACCAACACGATGAGCTCTAAAGGACTGATATCATCTAACTTACTGCCAATGCTGTCTATTGTTCCTTTGTAATTGTTATCAAAAACTTGGGACGACAATTTTGCCCTGTTACAAAAAACAGTGTTTGATTCATGAATATCCTCAAAAAAAGTTTGTTTTTTTACACTCCAATTTAACAGTATTGTTTCACATTTGGTTGAACATTTCATGGAAACTGAAATCCATAATATAATTTATATCTCCATTCTGCACTGACATCCCCACATATGCATTTAAGTTACAGTATTGGATTCATTGTTATTGTAAGGGATTTGGATTTTTATTAAATAAACAGGTTTGAATTAAACTGAGCTATATTTTATTTTATATTTATCTTTACAATACCTGTGCTGATAACTGAACCCATGCAGTCAGCCTTGGTGATGTGACACTGGAAGGTGGTACTTTTTCTGTGTATGTCTTCATAAATCACTAGAGGGCACTCTTGTCCTATATTTTGTGTCATAGTACAAACCTTGATTAAAACTCAAAACAGCAATTGTGTACTGTCAGGGGTCCCTCTTTCAGTCTCTAGATTTCATACTGTTTCTGGCAGATCAAAAGGAGATTACAGTTATATACTGTTTCATGCCTTGAGGGAATGGTGGAGAGGGATGCTCTGGGCTTATATAGAAATGTGTCAGTCACTTGCAGTAATGACTATTTATTTTTCTTTTCGGACCATGTACAACAGTAAGGATTTAGCAACAATCACATTGCCTCAATGGCACACAGAATGTAGTCCCTACATTTGCAGGGAATAGACAACTACTTAAAACAGTACTGAAATTACAAAATGGTCTTGCTGAAACTAGAGGATACATATGTTTTGTATTGATAGTCTTTCAGAAAGAAAATGTTTTAACAGGAGAGGGAAAAACCCTGTTGTACTCATAGCTCTGTCAAATTACATTTATTGTATGTCAAATATCACACAAGCCAACAAAGAACTGGTGTGCATCAACAGGAAGCACACTGTTTCAAAGGTTAAAGTATAGCTATAGTGAGATGTGTGTTTGTTGTCAGGACAGTTCTGTTCTTTACCTTAAACCATACAAATCAAAGCTTTGAAAGATTTTGGTTTAATTCATCTTGACAGTCGATTGAAGCTAAAGTTAAATAAAAAAAAAAGGTAATATTGTCTGATGATGCAGTTGAAATTGAAGAGAATACAACCTCTTTTTCACATAACATAAACTGCCACACGCTTGCTTACAGAAATGTATTTTTTAATATTAAAGCCACTATAAAACAATTCAGTTACTCCTTAACCCAACAATAAAACGTATATACTGTACTAATCTTATTGTAATTATTTAAATAAACGTGAAAGAAGCTGCCGTTACTGTTGTTGCAATCTTTCCTGCTGAAATTATGTTCTAAAGAAGGTTGGCATGCCCCAGTTTTTTTCCTCAGGAACCACAAACAGGTTTCTGCGAGAGAGAGTGTCAATACTGTAGCGAGTCAGAGTGAACACTGTGGTGCAACTACAGTACGTTTTCTCACAAAGAGGCTGTTTGTTTTCTGGCAACATTCCACTCTGCTGACCATACCTGCAAGTCAAACTGGATGAGTAGGTACAATATTTGGAAGTAAGAGATAGAATATAAGATAAGGCCTTCCATGTAAAACACCCTGCTAAGGATATTTCAATAGATTGAAAAGAAAAAAGGTTGTTAACAGCATACCTGTGATTCACTGTGCTTCAGGCTACAATCTATCACCACTAGCATAGGGCGGGCCTTATTCTCACTGAACCTCTTCTACCGTCATCACACAGCAGTAAGAGTATGTCAAATAAAAGAATAAACATTGTGAGAAAGGACAAAGGGTCAAACTTTTTCAAACTGAAGTTTTCTTTCCTTTAATAAATGAACATTTGATAAATTACATTTTTTTAGTTGCAACCGTCACAAAAATACATTTTGTTAAATGGATTTGTAGAAAGGATTTACTTAAACACATCAAACCGACTGTGAAAGAAACATGCTCGGTACAGCTGTAGTTTGACTGTTAACTTCTATGGCACATTGAAGTGATGGCAACTACTGCTGCACCGAGCGATGTTACTGGCATACAAAAAGAAAGAAATAATGGGCCGAGATCATATTTTCACTTAAAAGTAATCCCAAAATACAGCGTTGTAAACAGATATTCTACAAAACTGGCAAGCAACATGTGTGCAGAAGAGTTTTGCAATAATTCTGCAATAGGACTTGTAATTAAAAATGGCAATTATGAAATCCACCTTTTGATTACGCACCATAACACTGAGTACATTGCAAATAAAAATGTTTAATTTACAAACTCGGTCTGTCCTCTGGTCAGATTTGTATTTGGACATCAATTCAACAAACGTCATTCTCAACAGCATATATTATTGTGACAAAAGAACATGATGCAGAGTAAAAGACAAAAATAAACATCTTTACAAAATAAATCTTTACAATTGTTGCGAAAAAGTGCTTCATGAGCGCCCAACTGTCTCATATTTTGTTTTTTAGTACACGCGTTTAAATATTGATCGTGAATTGATCTGATTTTATCTACAATTCAAATTCGAACCAGCGTTCCCACTAAAATCACAATATGCATAGTTGTGATGTGGCAACGTTATTTACGCTGCTGCTGTGAGGCTCGGTTAAAAACGGCACCAGCAATGATTGACATATGCCTGGGGAAGATTTCACGCAGCGCTGTCATCATGACTGAGTCTACACCAGGTAGTGACAGCCTTCAAATTAAAGACAGGAGGGAACAGCACTGTTGGAAGTTTAAAATACTGGATCCTTTCCTTATATAAAAATGATGGTCTTGGTAGGGTATGAAAACCCAAAACTTACAGTAACAAGACAAAGTCAACACTAAACCAATTCCAACAAAACAGTCATGCGAGAACAAAGCGTTTCAAGTTCAATTTGATTACAAAGTGTTCCGAAACTTCATTAGAACCACTGTGGCTTGAATTTCCTCTTACACAGAATAAATAAAATGTCCTTCGTTTCTGTTAAAAGGCGTGCATGCCCCAGTCCTTAGAATAAGACATCTTCATGCTCAATCATCAGCTGCACCACCAGTTTCTGCTGCCTCATGTCATTCAGGGTTATCAAGGCATTCTGCTCCGGAGGCTGCATGAGCGTTGGACCATAGACGATCCCCAGGTTCTCAGAACTCATTAAATTGTCCTTTGCCAACTGTGTCACCCTGTTCAAAACGATAACTGGTTATTAAGGAGACTAGAATAAGGCAAACTACAAAAAGAGGGACATGGGTAAAATATTAGAATCTTGCATAATTCCCTTATTTTCCACAAATACCATGAAAGACTCGTTATTCCATCTCCCAATACTCTAATTCTGCTGTACTTTTCTGGGGAAAAAATTACATTAGCTTGTTACAAAAATGTTTATAACAAGCTAAATACCGGTCTTAAACAGCTGGGCACTGTGATTTTATGCTCAGGTGTAACATTCTGCTGACCATTTTCTTATTAACACATTCATATCTTGAGGAACAATACACAGGAGATGATTACTGAGTATTTATAGAATTAGTATGGCGTAATTAGGATCAACTTAAAAACTAATAACAGTGGCTTTGGCCAGTAAAGCAATACCTTTTTTAGTAGGAATGATTTATTGTTGGCTTCAGTCTTTGTAAAGAATTTGGATTTAAACTGACCTCTTGAGGTGAGCCATCAGGTAGCGTAGGGTCTCGTAGTGGGCTGGGGGAAGCTGCAGCAAACTCTCGTGAATGGCCTCCAGTCTGGATTCAGCATTTGGAAGTTCTACATGACAATAGAAACATGATTAGTATCAGAGCGCTGCAGGGTACCAATAACACAGTGATAGCATGGAATAGCCCAGAGTGGAGAAGCTCTTACTTGCAGATTGAATAAATTTGGAGTACAAGTCAAACGTGATGACTGGAATGGGAAGATCTCTCAAGTAGAGCTTCAAAGCACCAGCAATGATGTTGATGTCTGCATAGGCACTGGCGCTGATGTCAGCCTTATCCCCATCTGTTGATGAGACAAATCTAATGATTAACATGTCATTTGATTTTACATTTGGATACAATTATAAATAACTGCTGAAGTTCCCGCGTAGTTCACAAAATAACTTGTTGTGCCGTGCTGCAGCTGGAACAAGCTCCTCATTTAAAAGTATGAACCTGTGAACTAAAACCTCAGAGACCAGTAAGATCCTGGGGCAAATAAAAAGATGTCAACAAACCTCGGTCAAAGGCGAGCCTCACTTCCTCGATGTGCTCTGAAAAGCCAGACACTCGGTAGAGGCCCTCGGAGTTCATACCTGCAACAGACAATTGGGAAGCTTGTCTCAGTCTTTCAGGGGATTTCTTTCTCTAATCACCCCCCATGCATCCCATTATGTGGCGTAAGCAGCTACAAATGAACTGGAGGAAATACAGGCAACTATCCTAACAAAACTAAATATGACATTTCTAAGTAAACAGAATAATTAAATGTTGGAGTTAAGCATGTAATAATCAAAATGTATGAACAGCTTTCCTTTCTCTGAAGTGATTGACAAGTTAAAATGTCATGACTGATTTACTGCTTTTTACCTCTCAGCTCTATCTCTCGAATGCACATGTCCACCACCATGGGTCGGGTCGTGTTATGAGCTTTGACCAGTGTGGTGAGGTCACAGCTATACACTTTCTTTATCCTGCGCAGGTCCGGCTGGCAGTCGCTGGGAACCAGTTTGGAGCATTGTTTGTGTACATTCAGTCCACAATCTAGAGGAGCACGAAGGCAATACAAAGAGAGAGGGGGAGAGGGAGGGATTAGCTTCAAACTGATGATAACACAACCATCACAGCGGGCTTAAGACAGCAGTTTGAAAAGGTTTCCCAGAGTCAGTGATGATAAACTACACTGTCAGACAGCACAGCCGCAGCTAAGCTGTCTCCAGCTCAGCCAAAAGGTAGATAACAGAGAACATGATGGCAGCATGGCCGGGGGGTTCTTTGAGCTTGTTTAGCCACATTAAGTGTGCTGGACAGCTGTAAAGAGCGGAGTGAGTGTGAGAAGTACGTCTGCTTGGGTTGCTGCATAACTTTGGAATGAAGGTTTTGAAGTAGCAATATTAGTCTGTGATGAACGATTTCAGTCAAAGACGTTTTGACCGCCTGAGCGACGTTAACGCTTGGCTTCTGATTGCTCTCAGTCAGTGGTTGCAGAGAGCGTAGCAGGAGATAAGAACAAAAATGAAGGCCAGATGGAGAGAGAGAGGACAAAGAATTATGTCCAGTTTCTCATAGCACATGAGGTGTCAGATGATACCAGTGTTTGCCTCTGGCTTATCAGCGTAGCAAAACAACAAACACTCTGTTTAGGAAGAAAGCCACGGAGTACACTGCTGTGCACATCGGTTTCATGACTGTCTGAGCAGCGAACGCATCTTGTGACCATGGAAGACTTGAAAACTGAACTCTCACACGCAATCAATCACTTAGATCTGCTGCTATATTTGGTCCAAATGTACACAACATTTGACCGGTGTTTAACCAGAATTATATCATAATTTACAAACAGTATGTGTGCTAAATCCTGTTTATAGAGAAACATAACTTGTAATCAGATGAACGGCATCAGCTTTAGATGGCCTTTTCTTTGCACAGCAACCAGTTACATGGAATTATAAAAGAGCATGTAAAAACATCTAGTTGCTTCAGAGATGTGTTCTCTATTGATGCCTTTAGTTGGCTCATTTATTTAAACTGGCCTTTGTGTTGACTCTTCTGACTGGTGTTTGCAACTGCCTAATGCTGCTTATGTTTTATTGTTTGTTTATTTGATATTGTCTTCTTTTTTTAAAAATATATAATTTCTGATCTTTTATGAGGTTCTATGCTAAATAATTTGTTTTGATTACTTTCTTGACTGGGATCAAACAATGTTGTGGGGTGGTTAATCACAGACAGGAGGATCCCAACATGTTCATCACAGATTTATAACCAGAAAATAACCATAACATTATAAAATGGGATCAATGAGTGAAAAAGGGGAAAACCACTTTTTCAAACAACCTTCTTAACAACTGAAACATCCATGACAGGATAGAGTTCTCTACAGTTCATACACTAGTTGGTATCTCATTAGTGAAGTGATATTCTCTGTGTCATACATGACATGAAACGCTGATGTTGGGAGTGAATAGTTACCTGAGCAGCGGACACCCTGGGCGATGAGGCCCCACATGAAGTTGGCGCAGTACTCGCACCAGTGTGGCCCTCTAAAGGTGTGTACCTGGGGTTTAGAGAAGACATGGTTATTCATCACACAAACACACACCACACATTGCCATTCATTGCTATGCCCAGTCTAACCTGGATAAACTCCCTTTTGATGTACTGGACAGAGATTACTTTGTGATACCAAGCTACAGTGGATGGGACCCCTCGCCAAATGAGAGCATTTGTATATACAAGGCAGATTAAAGGATTTACTATAATGTGTCTGGCATCTGCTACTGGGCAATCGGATACATGCAGGCAGGCAGTGAGGCAAGCCTGCAAGTCAAAATAACAGATGTACACCGACTGTGCAAATTAGAGATAAGATGGTGAACGGTAGCCCCACCTGTGTGCACATGCACGCACACACACACCTTCACGGGTACTTGAATAGGTAGTAGTCGACTGCTGAGTGAAGAGGGCATATGGCAGGTGGCGTGTGGATGGTTTTTGTTCTCTTCCAAAGGGAGTATACAAAAAGCTGTGGGGGTCATTATATTCTGCCCGTTAGCTGAAACCCAAGATACAATTGCAAGAATGTTGGGGCGCCCAGAGGCAGAGTATCCCTAACTTCTCCTTTGTATATTTAAAGAACCATAACTCTTTACTGCTCTATACAATGGACCAAGCACTTACACTCTGAAAGAGAGCAGAGGACAATATCAGTCAACTCTATAACAGCTTTTTACAAGCACAGCTGCCTAAAACAAAGATGGATCTGTGAAAGCTTTAAGATCAATGCTAATCAATCTACTCTGCTAATGGCTTGCCATAGTATGCATTAGTTCCCCTCAGTGCACATGGGTGTCAGCTGTATGTGCTCTCATCAAACAGCAACACATATTATGGTCTATGATGGGACAATCAAAAAATCTGAGGCATCTGTAAATGCATCACTGTTAGTGATTACTTAACCACTTAGGAAAAGTGTGTGAGCCAAAAGAAAAATGCTGTAAATGTATGTGTTATTAGGAGGAATATAATTAAGTTGTCAGCAGCCATTGCACTTTTGATCAAAAACCTACTCACCTTGAAGTTGTGTATCTTCTCATAGAAGCACTGCTTCTCCGGTGTATCTTTCAAGGCGGTCCGTTGCACCAGAGGTGAGGAGATCTGTGGACAGGAGGCCAACAGTTTAATAGGCTTCCACAGAAGGGTTCCCTTGCTCCCCAGTTTGACTCCCAGAGCCAAAGCCAACAGCTGCTGACGCTTCCTATCTTGTCTTTTAGCCTTGTGTGAAATCAGCTCCCCTCCTCTGTTGTCTTCCGCGTCCATGTTCAACTGATCTGGTTCCCACAGACTCTCCATCTCCTCTGGGAAGATATGTGGTGGCCGGACGTTGGTGCTGTGCAGCAGACGCTGCCGGCAGCAGCTCAGCGCAGACGAGGCAGCCACACTCCACTCCTCTGTGACCCAGGAGGGAGACTGATGACAGCTAGCACAGGGTTGACTCTGCATCTGGTCTGAATTCAGCAGCAGTGAGCAAGAAGAGCTGGGGGAACGGGATTGGTAGTGGGCGGCCTGAGGGTAGGAGTGTGCCTCACACAATGGCCCTCTTTCACACGCCCAGAAAGGAAAGAGAGAGAGAGAACAGGGTCCCTGATAGGGAGGGGCCAGGAGGTTTAGAGTGAGGGCGGTCGGGTGCTCTCAGGACCGCTTCATACAGCTCAACAGCTCTGTAAGGCAGGATCAATAGTGCAGACGCCCCCTTTTTATATCACAGAGTACATTCCCATTAGCACGCTGCCTTCCGGACACACTCCACTGCACTTAACTGGAGATAATACTCAACTGCCAGCAGCTCTCAGTCAGTGCTGGGTCTCATAAACGGGTCAGGCTACTGCTCAAAGACTGACCAAAGATCCCCTGGCCTGCAGAGCCGTGGCTGTTGTCGTAATTCAAACAGATCTTGACCTCCAGCTATGTCAGTTGGCTGGTGGAATTCCCCACACTGCCGTCCAGACTGGATCTTCCAGACACTCGTGACTGCAGACTACTCACGCCAATCACAATCATTCGTCTCAGAGAACCAGCAGAGCTAGACCATCAACTGGGATTGGGGGAGGGATTACTGCCATAATCCTTACACAGGGAATAATCCTGCAGTGCCCAAATCCAAGTAAAATCCCACAGAAGGCTTATTTGCCGGTCCGCAATCATGTACTATTTTGGCAGTGGGGGGCTGATGCTGTGTTCATGCTGAATTTGTCCCTATTAGCTCTGCTTGTAAACAACCAGTAAACTGCAACAGAAGGCTTTTGGCTTTTCTAATTAATCAAGAAGCCCTGAACGTGCATACTGCTGACAACAGAGCAGACTACATGTTAAATAACAAGCTTCTGCCAGAGATTGAGTCAAACAGCTATTTTACAGAACAACTCAGCCTTAACATAGAAAAGCTATCACGAAAAAAAAGAAGGATGAACTGATTTATCACACAGAGGTCATAAAGCCAGTAAGCATTGGATGTGTGAGGATAAAGAGCTGGAGAAAAAGTTGAGTGGTGAAGGGGAAAGCAAAAAGACCCAAGGGGCAACTGCAAAGCCGAGATAAAATGAAAGGATTGGCAGTTTTCTGACACAGCAGTAAAAGTAAAAACATATTGCTCAGGGCCTTTAGTGTGACAGCTAGTTTTCTTTGTCTCTGGCGTCTGGGACAACATTTAACTGGCTGATGGCTGCGAGAGTGACAGGACAGGTGAAGATATCTGTTATTGTGGTGGACATTCCCTAAGAGACCAGCACATACCATACCATACAATGCGTCTCTACAGCTAAGTCTGAGGGGGCAGATGAGGAATAGACCACTGAGATATGTTAGCCCTGCAAGGTTAGAGGGAGGGAGGACAAGGGCTGAGCTCTTTGTCTGCAGGCAGATGGCTTCTTGTCTCTTAAAGAAGAGCTTGAAGAAAAGGACACAAAAGGTGGTCACACAACAAGCCCTGCTCTCTTTTCACTGGCTGGGCTCTTTATCGCTGCAGGGCTTTGTGAGAGCACAGCTGAGCGGACTCTGTTGTGACGGAGTACTTGGAATTATGGGGAAAATGGCACAGTGGGCACTGACACAGTGAGACAAGAGGCTACAACTACCCACATCCCAAACAAAACAGCCCTAACAACATCTCTGACAAAAAGAAAATAGACATACTGTGAAGGATACAGCAGTCAAAGATAAAGACTATTATTCAAAAATGGAAGAAATTGGCACTTTTGACACCACTGGAACACTGAGAATTGATGTATTTTTCTGTGTCTGCAACTGAAAAGAAAGGTCAAACTGTGGTGTGTACAACTAAAACACGTAATCAGCTTTTTCTTGCATTTTTATAGCATAACTCCTGGGGGAGAACAGGTTATTATCCACAAACAACATAACAATTTATTTTGGAAACCTTTTCAGGGCAGGCGAGCAGACAAGGATGTCAAGAGAGCCCCATTGAGATTAAAGTGTGGCGAGTATCAGGAGAAATACAGGCAGTTTCTGACGGCTGAGGAAAGTCCTTCACATGCAAAGAGGTGATTCAGGAGGATGATCTAAGTGTTGGGTCAAGTACTCCCCCTCAGCTTCTGGGAGTATTTTAATTACACAAGAATTTGTAGTCATGGCCATATGGTGGTGTCAACCTGACGCTGAGTAAATAAATGTTAATGTTGACTATACAGTGAAGCTACTGTGGCTGTAGAGCCTCAGGGCGTGGCTGTGTAATTGGTAAACATTAAGTTCAAAAAAGCTACCACAGATTTGAGCCGTCAGGCTGGGTCTCTGCTTCTTGGCCGTGTAATATTGGAGAGGACAGAAAGCGTTTTTCTCCTTTGACTGGCATGTCGTTTTAAACGCTTATTAACAAAGCCTCATCACAGCGATCACTGACCCAGATCCTCATGTGTAAATCTTGGCAAGAGGATCATGACAGTGTGACATTTAGACAGAGAGGTGCTCCAGATTTACTAGCCAAGTGAAGGTTAATTGGAGGCGGCAGTCCACAACATTTCAAACATTATAGCTGCAAATCAAACAGAGTGCAACAATTCTGGACACTGTTCAATAAAGCACTGTGTTAAGCAAGCATAGTTTAGTCTGCATGTCTTGGGGGGGGGGAAGGAGGGGGGAAGCTCAAGGGCTTCCTCGAGGTTGGTTTAGGCATGTGTAGCTCTAAGCTCATTTGAAACCACAATAAATCAATGGATTGCTGACTGACCGATGGCCATAAGCATTAACGGTTCATGTTTCAAGTGACAGAGGTCCGCAGCGGACACTCCTGCTGACAGGGCTGCCATGTGTCTGTCACTGACTGACAAACTACAGGCTGACATTTGAGAGACAAACAATCCCCAAAGCAAAACATTTGGTCTTCAAGCTGAGACATTGCACGACACCCTCAGATTTAATCCGATTCCAGTTTTTATCCTATTTGGGGTTCTGCCATCTTTATGTTTTTATGTGGCACATTTATTGCTGTGTTTAATATTAATATATTCATATATCATTACTTGTATTATTATTATTATTATTAGGATACAGTTCATCAAATCTCTGGAGAAGAAAATATAAGTGTTGTTCTCAAAAAAGGCTGGTTGTGAAATGCCATGATGAATGGTGGAAACAAGTTAAGATTGCCCCCTAGTGGAAGGATAGTTAGGATTCATCTCCAGCTAGAAAACAGACATTCCTCGTTGATAAATCATTCACTGACTTTAATCCCACGACAGCTCATGAGCGCCAGTGAATACAATGTGCAATTTGTCCCACCCGTGATCATTGTGTCTGATATGCATGGCAGGCAGAGCAAAGTCCCAGTCCCCTCGGTCATCATTACCTTTTAGAGGAAGCAACCAAGCATGGCAGCAGTGAACACACCCAGGGGCCACATGGATACTGTACGTCTCACTCAAAGGACAAAGTGTCCTCTCTCAGTGAAACTCTCGTTCTACTTGAAGTGTAAGGAAAACGTGCAGCAGCGTGGAAGTAGATCACAATCATGGTATTATACAGTGTCACTGGGCTGAGGGAAATCTATCAGATAGTTTACAGCTGCCTAGATGACTAGAGAGATGTTTCTGATGGAGATGTGGTGGTTAAAAAAAATCTAAACATCTAAATGTAAAATATCGCTTACTCTGACTATAACGACCGTAGGTAATCAAAGTGTTTGGTGTGGAATTAAGAGTATACGAGATTTTGATGAGAAATAAAACACTTTAACATTCAATAATGAATAACAATCTTTAAGTCTGAAATAATGAGTAAGCTCTCTTGTAGAAGCGTTGTGTTAGCAAGGATGATGGAGATGGAGCTGGAGATAACACTTCTATCTTTGAATCCATTGATTATTTTTCTTTTGTTGATTGATCCACTAGTTATTTCTAAAATGTAAGATAAAAGGCCCATCACAAGGATGCAACTTCAATTGCCAATACTCAAGGATATTAGAGCAATAGGTTGACATTTTGGGAAAACTGCTTATTTATATTCATGTTTGACAATTAAATATATCCTATTCTCATGCAGCTTGACTGCTAACCTCACAGGGAAAATGAAACTCAGGAAGTTACTGATCCCAGTCAGGAAATAGTTTGGTACTTAACCCGCTATTACATCCAGATACTGTGGGTGTTTCTCAATCGCGAGTACGCTTGCTTGGTAGCACATGTCTGCCGAGCATCTTGCTTCAGAAGCGAGTCAAGAATACTTCCTGGCACTCGGAAAACGAAGTGTGGAACACGCTAGCAAGTGTGCAGGTGTGCGTCATATGAGAGGCCCCGCCTTACATCTTCCGCCACAGATTTGGGGAAATTGGTCCGTGCGCAAAGCATTGTGGGGATTTTAAGACCGCGGAGTCTACTCATGTGCAGCCTCGATATTTCTCCAAACGGAGTACGCCGGGCTCGGTAGATTTCCAAGTATGCTGGAGATTGGAACAGTACTTCGGCGGCACTCGATGACGTAGTATGCTTGAAATAGTGGCTCTGAAGCAGCTTTACTCGCGATTGAGAAACACCATGTATGTCCCTTTTGAACCTTTTTTTGGTAATTAACTAATTAAAAAACATGTAAGTTAGTGAGCCCTAAAGGTGCCAGTATCTGTATTTTGTTAGCTTTGGAAAGAGACAGGCTAGTTGTTTGCATCTGTTTCTAATTCATGCTAATTTAAGCTAACCGGTTGCAGTTTTATATTTTCCCTGCAAACATGAGTATTGAACTACACATCAAACTTTCGGCTAGAAAACGATGCCCAGTTTGCCAAATGTCAAACTAATCTCTCCATTTTAAAAACCGCCAGCAAAATTAAAAAAATGTTAGCATTTGAGAATGAGAAATAATTTCAAAATGATTTATTCAACTACATTGTTGACTTATCTTTCCACCTTTTTATCGATTCATTGACTTACATTTTTTTTTTTTCTAATTGAAGAAAAGATCCAATAAACAATAGCATCTGTGAAGCAGTGCTTTGATCAATGACACTTCAACAACGTATGGATGCTTGAACTTGGAGCCTCTCTTACAGCTCCACCAGTCCACACAAAAGAACATCTAGTAATGAAACTCACCCTTTCGTCTCTTTGGAAGGTGACCCTGCGTGGCTCTGTGCGTCCACGGCTCAGCCTGTGCACCATCTTGTCCTTGAGCAACGAGGTGTAACCAAGATGTTCGTAGATGGGGTTAGTGGTCATCTTGGCGATGTACTCCGCCGCCTTGGTCTCGATGTAGAGTGTGATGAGGGCGTCTGTCACAAGGTCGTGAACGGACTCGAACCTCTTCTCCCCGACAAAGTGCTTCCCATCGTAGAAAAGTCTGTAGTTGAGGGTCTGGTGCCCAAATCTGAATCGAGACACAAGACAAGAGGGAGTAAGAGACGGAACCGTTAAGTGTGGATGAATAGAAATGAACCGGAATGATTGGAGACAGAGCAGGGACTGGGCTGATGATCGGACCGGGATTCTGTGCTGAATACTGATGCTGATTCTTTACTGACGGAGTTGGTACCTTAAAGCCAAGGTGTGTGTCCCTGGCTGTCTTTGGCTCTCCCTGATGAGGTACGCACCCTCTGCTCCCACTAGAAGCTCATCTGCATATTCTCGAGAGATCATGCCATGAAACCTGCAAAAAGAAAATACTTCTAAATATGCCTCCAATGTGATTTGATCCTAAAATACACAGATTTACATTTTGGATGTTCCCTTCAGGCTCTTACCAAAGCAAGAGACACACATATGCACACAATACACATCCACCCACTTGAACCTAAACCACATCTGATGCATAGCAGTAACGCTAAAAAAAATCATTGTCTGCAGAGTAATATTTGACAACAAAGGCATGAATATATGCGTAGTAAGTCACACTCACTCTCTGCCGTAGTATTTGGGTCTGCTCTCCATCTGTAAAGCAGAACAAGACATATTGGCTGGAGCAACATGATATAAAAGCTCAATTAAACGGCTATGTGAATTGTTCTTACAGCCTGGGTAGCACAGGGTAGATTATCTCCATCTGTGCCCCCGCGTCTATTCGCAGCTACCAAACCATAAAGCCAAATCACAGAGTGTGGAGATGAATTAGAGGCAGTGCAAGAAAACAGCCGGTGAGAGATGGCCAGATGCAAAGATTTAATATTTAGTGTGTTACTGTGTCGCCCCAGTGTGTGTGGTGCGTGGGCATTACCAATCAAACAGTACGGCTGGAAACAATTTGTCATTTTCTACATGTCATCCAACATTTTACATTTTCAGAAACTCCTTTCATTCCCTTTAACTGAGGATAGTTCAAATCTCTTTTAAAACTGACAGTCATGATCATAATGGATTTGGTATAGGTTCAATTTCATTTTGTGCTTGGTCTTTACGGGCAGCCACAATCTCGCAGAGCCAGCCCAAAACTTTCGCTTCGCTCATCATAGCATGGCAAGACTCAAAATAGGATGAGACATGCCTCATTTCTGGTGGGCTGTACAATAGAAGCTTGACAGTTCTCCCAGTGAGGGCTGCAGGAACAAGAAGAGCAACTTGTCTCTCAGCTTTATTCACAAAGATGAAGCAATAAAGTCTATGCTGTCTATTCAAAGTGTTCCTGTTGCGTGCACTATAGTGACTGTACTCTGTAAGTCATGTGCCCGATGAAAATTGAAACAGGTTTTTGCTTCCTGTACTTGTTCCATCTGGAACTCTTCCTGATGTTCTTCCCATGTAAGTGAAGGGGGACAAAATCAACACACATGTGTTCAAAGGTTTTTTTTTAACTTCACTTCAGCTGTTAGTTATACAAGTTGATATCATCCAAAGTTACAGTGTTATCAGATAAAAAGTCCCTTGTCTATGAAATACTTGTGAACCTATTCTCTCCCATCATAGCATATGACTGCAGTTCTGTCCTCCATTCAGAAGAGACCAAATTAAAAGACATGAGGTCCCAGTGAAACAGAAGCTTCCTTGTTTACAGTATATACACCGATTTATTAATAATTGTTACCAGCTTACGTAAAAACGTAACATTTCTGTTTTACGGAGGAAAGATTATTGTAATGTGAAAATATTGAGATATTTTTGCGTATTTTGTTTGGCAGATATTGTTAAACAGGTTCATAATATTACTGTACCAGGGTTGTGATCTCGAAGGGTTAAAAGTACATTTCGCATTTCATATTGCCTATGGGGCAAATAATAAACCATCAAGTTGGAGCATTGTACTTGATTTTCTAATTCTAGCACAGCAGCACACAGTTTAAATAGCGACTCCTGAGGTGTGGGAGTTACAAGAAGCAGCAAGTCAGTCCCCATAGCTGACTGATTGGTCTGGCTTCCAGCTGCCAAACTCAATCACTTCTTACTGAATGTTTCCAGGCTAAAACCTGACACTGAAAACTTAGTTTGCAAACTGCAGCTTGGCTCTGGTGTGGTAGAGGTCAGAAGTCTACCAGACTATGACAATATGAAAAAGAAGAAAGCTAAATAAGTTACTCCGCTATGTTGTGACGTTATTTGTTTTTTCTGTGTTCTTCTTATTCATAATTATAATGCATTTTATTAATATTTTGTGAAGCAAGTTGCTTTTTCATATAAGTATAAACATAGATTAAGGGGTTGTTATTACTAGGACATCATTGTCATTAATAATAAAATACCAAACAACTGATGTTACAAGCTCCTCGGTTGGGAGGTATTACAGGTTTTCTATTTTGAATAAAGGAGACTCTGGTTTTATATTTTAACCATGTACTTATAAAATATAAAAAACAGCAACAAATACCAATCATTTCAGCCCTATACAGTAGCCCATTGTATACAGCTTTACAGATGTACTGACCTCCTGAGGACATGTGATCCTCTTTGGTCTCGGGGCTTCCTGCTGTAGCTGGTACACTGTTAGAGAAAACAGGGATGGTAATTAAGGCCCTCGGAGTGACGTACACAGCTCAATGCAAGTTGTAATTACATACATTCTGTAGATTTGTTACCAAAATAGCAACCTCTACACACACATAAGAAGCAGGAAACTAAATGGTGCAGAGCAGCTTCCAGACGATGAACACTCCTCAATCAAACACAATCTCCATTTAGTCTAGCTCTGACTCAAAAGGTAACAAGGAACAACAGGAGCCGTTAGCTTACAGTATAAAGACTAAGGAGTCAGGGGTTTACATGGTCATACATCTGCAAACCATTTGTGTAAATGAAGACCTTTTGTTCACTTACTGTACCTAATGTGCACAATACTGCTAAACCCAAATACGTACACTTCTAAATACACACATGCTGCAAATCCAAGCTTCTCTGTATTACAGTAGATGTACTTAAAAGATCGGGAGAACTTGAAATAAAATCTGAATCAAAGTGAAAATGGAATTAAAGGATTTGTGCCAGTCTGAGTAATCACCTCAGCTGCTTCACAGAATCAGTACATTACAATTAGTGATCCAAAAGTGAGAGAAGCCAAGGCGCTGCTAACGTTTTCCTGAACAGGATGTCTGTGGGGATAGAAATATTACACCAACGGAATAATCAGTAGCTAAATGTGGTTATTTCTCTTTCTTAATATGTCTAGAAGTCACTTTTATCTGACAAGCTGCCAAATCCGACTCTATAATAGCCCTTTCTATATCATCAGTCTTTACTGCTTTATACTTTAATGCTCTCACTCCTAAATGGACTTTTAGCAGTCTATCATTTTGTAATATGTGGAGGAGGGCTGAAGACTAAAACAATGTCCTCTTTTTTTACAACCAGTAGAGTAACATCAGTGAGTGAGGTTTAGCCAAGTTCACAGGAGCAGATCCTCCATGCAGGGGGAGGAAGACTCCTCACTGTGAATGTTCATGTTTTGTCAGGCTGACTTAAGCCAACCAGCAAGATCTGGACACCATCCATTCCTGTGACATACTGAGCTCTAAAAATACTTCAGCTGAGGACCAGAGGAGTCAAGGCAAGATGGGAGGATTCAGAAATACAGCATTTTAGGAGAGAATATTGGGAAGGGATATTAAAACACAGGAGAAATGAATAAAAAAAGATTTAAAATGTACCTGGTTAAAATGTAATCAAGAACAGGCAGTTCCCAGCTGAAATGATGTGTGCTCTGCTTTAACAAAGGCCTTATATTCTGATTCCTAACCCATTTCCTCCCACATGGCAAAAAACATTGTATAATGAGGTGGGTGTACTGATGATCTGTTTTCAGCTAAACCTCTTTGCAGGTAGAAAGTCATATTTTTACCCCAGTGATGGTAACCCAATTTACTCAGCGATCAGGAATCCGCTGCTTTGCATTTGTGAATGTGTTGTGTGGGCGTGTGTGTTTGATTGTGTGCCTTTTATGCTTGTGTGTGTATAGCCTTTTGAAAGCTGCAGCATATGCATATATATATATATATATATATATATATATATATATATATATATATATATATATATATATATATATATATATATATATAAATAAATAAATAAATAAATAATTGTACAACAAAACCCAATCCTTCCAATTATAGAAAAATGTCTCTGTTATTTATAAATCAAAAATAAATATGCTGTTATTCACAGAAATACACGAAAGGCCAAAGTCAGTTCAATCCCGTCAAAACATGGCTTACTGGCATATAGCATAAATGAAATTACTCACAGTAGGACTTCCATATGGGCGGTTGGTAATCCTCAGGGTCTGTAAACACAAAAATAAAGCAGGATTCTGTTATTAACTCGCAGTGGTATTTACAGACTGTTCCCTGTTTTTTCTCATTAAAATCTCTATTACTATCTCTTTCCCAGTGGAATGACTGAGAGCCCTTCACCATGGTCATGTCAACGTTGTTTACCTCTTTGTTGAAATCATGCATATGGATCACACTGTGCAGCTGCCTCCTGAGACGCAACATTGAATACACTTCAAGGACAATCAATACAGATGTCTGGATATTTTGCGAAACATCTTGTTGGCACACACCTGATCTGTATTGCCAGCATGGTCCCAAACAAACACACCAATCAAAATTAATGAAAGTAAATACAATTTAGATCTCTTAAGTCACGGTAAGACTTTCCGCTAAGAAACACAGAGGTTGATTTATGATCATGTGAACACATTCCTGAAATGTGATGGTGCTGTAACATTAGCTTGAAAAGAGTAAATGGCCTGTAGCAAGTGATAATTTAGTGTAGTACCCAGCGGCTAAAGTAATGACTTGCAATAAATATTGTCACTGAAAGAGTAAAAAAGTGGCCACATTTGCCATCGTACTACAGTGCCAGGAAGGTGTTGAAACGTATGGACCTCATTATGACATGAACGGCATATTTTACTCATATTATATCAATAATGTTGACAACTTTTGCCTTATCTCTCCACAACAGCAACTTCATATGTTAAGGAAGATCAGAGAGATATGGTTAAAACATACGCAAAACACATTCAAACTTGCTTTTTTATATCAAGATGCTGTTTCGTAGGTCAATTGTAAACCTTGATGATAAAATAATGGTGTTGCAAATTAATTATGTGGAAAGGGACCAAATGTCAAGGCAAAAACAATCGGGTGCAAGATGGAAATGATATCTTAACTGCAGTGGACAAAGATCTTCACACTGTTGTGCTCCACATTAATCGTTTATTTATCTTTTCATATGATCAAGGCAATGCTTGACCTACAAGATCCTAATAAGGTGTCTGTATTATGTTACAAACAAAGTTATAATTACACATAAGGAACATCTTTTTAACTCAATAGGTAAAACGTAAAGTAAGAAAATCATGCTCTCTCCACTGATCATCATTTCATGGTTTGATGCTATTAACAGTATAAAGCATGATTTATTTACAGGTTTTAACCCGTAGGCACAAATATGTGATTTTATATATATCGAAATGTTACTGCAAGTTCTACATGTTAAAACAGTGAGAAGATCACACAGCATCAAACATAGCGGCCTATCACAAAGACAGATGACACTAGCTGCCAAATATTTAGTGTAATACCTCTCATTAAACTCCCAGCGCCACTGCTGAACGACCCAAATGATTGTGTGAATAATGAATCATGCTGGCCTGGAAGATACATGTGGCTCATTTCAAACATTCCTTTGCAGTCATCAGCAAATCGGTGCCACACCTCTCTGGCCAGAGGGAAAAAATAAAACACTCCTGAGAGAGGGAAAACCAGTGTGCACTTGTTGGGTGTGGGTATTGACGTACGGTGCAAAATTGTGAAACTTTCTCATATAAATAGTATCACTCTATACGAATCTTAAAACTGGTTCTCCTAAAGTATAGTATAAAAGTACTATTTTTACGCTGCTATGGACAATCTTGCAATAATGCCCATTTCAGTCAGACAACTCGCGTGTTTCTTTAACATGTTTATTAGAAGCAGCATATAGTTGAGCTTGGCGTCTAGGCTCGGGCCTCATCACTCCATAGATATACATAGCACGATGAGTGATGATTAAATAACTAACCCCCCCGAGCCTACAGGTGGAAGCTGGGGTGGAAGCTGGGGTGGTGGTGGGTCAGGCAAGCAGCAGCGACGTGGAAGTAGCTGCAGCAATAGCAGCAGCAAGCAATGCATAGAGAGATATCTGGCAGGTTAAATAGAGCGGCATATTAAGGACACTCTGTTTGGTTGGTTGTAGAGTGGCAAGGGGCGTTATGTATGAATGCAACATAAGTGCTCGAGTTGACTGCCTGAACTAGCTCGCAGGCTTCGCCCCATTCTATGGACAATCTGCACTAATGTATATAAATTTGTTTTTATATTCGGGATTGTGGGAAACGATATTTCGATCTCTCTGTCTGTACACACAAACTGGAAGATTGACAATAAAGTTGACTTTGACTTTTGACTTAAGTATGTTTTATTATGATGCTATATTATATACACAACCGTCTAACTGGCAGCACAGAAATGGCAGCAGTCAGAGTGTTTCAGCATCATCTCTTCTCATCACAACAGCGCTGTTTCTTTGGAAAGAGCTACATTAATTACACACAGTAAAGATAAGAGGTCCATATGATCAAATGCTGAATAATTATGTAAATTATAAAGAAGCAGCTCTACTGAGAAGTGGATGTTTTGATAGTTATCGTTGTTACCAAAGCTCTTCACAGTCTGCCTTCAAATACAAATAAACAGGCTTCAGGCTCAGTATGCTGAAGCTGTGTCACTGTGTATTGCACTGGCAACAGTTTGAAAGATTTATTCCACTGCGGCTTGTTTAAAAGGATGTGATTTCAACAGCATCTGGTAGGCTGCCAAATAGTCGCTTTTCAATCTGATTCTTTTTAATGATGAATGGCATTTCTGTCTGGAGTATGGCCCGGGAAAGGAAGCTCTTAATGGTCGATTCTGACGCAAACAACGGCACTCACAAACACACACAGGCAGACACACTGTTCAGACCCACTTGCAACCAAGCATACACACACAGAAAAAGAACATCAATAGGAATTTCTAAGCAGCTCAGAGTTTGTGCAGTCTGATGATCAGGGAGAATTTAAAATGCTGGAGCAGCCAAAGGGTTCTTCCCCTCCAAAAAACAGATATTAATTGTGTTGTCCTCTATTACTCTCCAGTCGGAGGCGTTCAACAAAATAATCACCGGCGGGTGTTTGCTAAGGTGACAAAGAGAATAGGTGATGAAGCTCACCTAAGACGTTTATCCCCCGAGATAATGTCTGACGCCTGCACACATGCTCACAAAAAAAAATGAAACGTCAGCACATAAAACAGTTACTTGAGTCGTGCTAAAAAGCTATGTATCCTGCTTTAGCCCTACTATTAGATACCACAAAAAGAACAAATGAAAAGAGTTTAATTGATAACTGTGGAATGTAAATGGCTGGCAATGTTACGACGCCTTCTTTTGGTGATTTTATATGAATATGCTGCATGATTAATAGGGTAATAATAGGTAAAGAGGTCATATGTAACTGATCATGTTTCCCAACAACATAAAATATAGATATCGAGTGGTTGTTGTATACTGTAACAATACATTCAATGTCTAAACAAAGATATACTATTACTATAACATTGAATTATTATATTTCATGCTAACATTTAATTGCCTTTCATAACTTTTACAACATTGATTGTGACAGAGAGATATACCAATTGCAATGGAGCAGTAATGTCCTGTTAGTGTGCAAATTGCATAAATAAATACAGTCTAATGTAACATTCTTGCACCATAAGAAAGGGCTTTGAGTTTGATGGATTTTACTTTCTAACAACAAAACATTGGTATCACCAGGATATATTGGACATCATTTTTGTTAACACTACAAACAGAAATCCTTTTATTAAAATGCATTTGAGGCATTTCCTGTTTGTAAACACTTCTTCTGCCAGTATATCAGATCAAAATAGGGAAATGTTTGATGGACTTCAGTGATGAAAGATCTCTCCTCTTCTCCCTATACTAGTTATTAATTCATAGTTCATACTAGATGCGACTTCAAGGACCATCTGCAAACGCATGAAATACAAGATGCACAGCTGTCACTGTGCCATGTTTTCTATGCTGTCTAATTGCAAGATACTGGCAACACATCTATCCTAGACACTAAAACGGTTGAGAACGAATCACAGACATGCTTTAAAAACAGGACTGTTTTCAAATCAGCTGAGTATGCACACTCCTCACAAGAAAACTATAGATCAGGTTATTCTGTATGTTGATTTCCAGTTCAATGTCCAATGTTTTTATGGTCTACATGGTCTCATCTCTGCAGGGGTTGGGGTCTGAAGGTGAGTGAGTTTGTTTTGGTGGATCCTCAATCTTAATTCATTTCAAGCTATGAGAGTGCCGGGCAATAACAACGTCCTTTGTGATACCCATCTCTTTTGGTGAGAGATAGGGTCATTTGTATCATGACCTTGACTTAGCAATGATGAAGTTAGAATTGTAACAAAATCACACATTTTAACCCAGCGTTTCTAAGGTGTTTTCTTCCTCTGCTACACAAGAACTAAACAAGCCTTTCAGACGTGGCTTGCTCCAAAAAAAATGTGCTACCTGGAACATGTAGATGACTCTACACAGATTCATGTCTTGGAAGTAATGAGCACCTACATGTACGTATTGTTATCCTATTTTTTATATTAAACTCATTTACCCTTTAAAAAAGGAGAAAAATGTAAACAACACATTCTGGAGCACTCCGATACATGCAGGCCCTCACATAAAAGCACCTGCGCGCACAAACACACACACTGTGGTGTCAGTGGGATGCAGCAGAGCTGCAGCAGAGAGACCATCTGCGGATTACTCTGGTCCAAAACAGACATTTCAACACTGCCTTAGTGCTGAGTAGATAACATGTGACAGGTATGAGGGTGCCTCTCTCAGACATGTTTGTGTGCAACTGGGCTGGACTCCATTGGGGAAATGGTTTGTTCTTTTCCATTAAGAAGAATAAGATGAGAGTTTAGATGAGCTTTTAAAAGCACAATTTAGTTATCTGCCACAGATTCTGTATATGTAATTAATACAGGCTTGGCTACTGGGATATGTTGAACTACAATTGAAATACTTGTGGGACAAACATTCCCCTTGCTGATGCTGTAAAGCACGCAGATCATTTTAGTCATTCAGCATACATGACACAAATCCAGTCCGATGTGATTTATACTGGTAAGGACAATAATTAGATGTGGTGGAAAGATTTCGAGGTGAAGTGAGCCTTTGCCAGACATATGTGCAGGATTGCGTCGAGCAGACAGCCTCTCGGTAATACATGGCTGTAATTTTGCCTCTCTGACCAATGTTGTCATTTAAGGCTGAAGGCATACTTTCATGCTCTATCCTTCAATTTATTTTCAAAGCTGTATTTCCTGGAGCCGTCTGGCAAATGGTGTGCTGCTGGTACAGTACATGCTTCAATGCCCTCCCGTGCCAAGAATGTGTAAGAATCTCCTGATCTAGACACATTTCCACTAAATATTTTTTCCAGGCAAACGAAGAGATTGCAAAAGACCTGCAGCAATCCTGCCAGTTGTTATGTTATCTTATTATAACTGGACTCAAATGTTCAGGGTATATCCATTATTATTCACATGTGGTGTTTTATACTGTGTGCATATAATGCAGACTAAACATTAAAATGTGGTTTGTGTCCATACCATTGTTGCTTCATTTCAATAATTAGCACAAAGTGCAGAAATAAATCAATGTCTGCGCACATAATATAATTACAGTTGCCAATATCATAAATCAATACTCGGCACAAAAAGCTGCCATCATTGACACAAGTTAAAATTAACCTTATATTTCACACTCTGCCCAAAACAGCCTCCAAACAAAATGACCTTTTAATCAGAAGCAGCTGAAATAACTTCACCAAAAGCACTTGGTTTGCAGCCAGAACAGAGATTCATTTTTGAGTCAAATGCCTCACAGACAAGATTATTCAAATGCTGTGTCTGACTTCCAAAGAGCTGCGTATGAAAATAATAATACCCTTGTGAGAACCCCTCCATCCCTGGCAGCAGCGCAGCTTGTAACCTCTGATAATTATATTGAGAGCCCAAAAGTAATGACAACCCTCCAATGCCACAGAGAGAAAAGAGTTTCCTCTTAAAGCAGCAGTGGTCAAACAGTAAATCTATTGCTTTCTGAAATGCACACATGAGATAATGCTCGGTGAAGTATGTGGTTGCCACAGGGTATATCAGCTTGGAAACAACTGTCTGTCCCTCCCATTGGGCAGTACCTAGGGAAATGTGACGCTGCTGTGTGGTGGGGTTGGGATGCATAGGGAGGGAAAAAGTCAAACCAACATTATTTAAACTATACAATGTCCTCACCCTGTAATAAATCCTACAGCTTTGCCGTGCAATATTCAATCTTGTTTCTTTTATAGGCGTAAAAAGTCCCCACACATTTACTAGTTTCCTAGACTCCTCTTGGTAAAATGCAAAGTAGGTGTAAACCATAGACTGTATATATGATGGAAACAGCATATGAAACAAAATGCTGAGCCTGGTGTCATAAAAAACCTCTCCCTCCCATAGTCACACACACTGTCTCTCTCCCACACTCACACCCCTGGATGTTGGCGGGGCTGCCACATCAAACAGTGCTCTGATAGTGGAGTTTGTACTTTATACCCTGGCAAACATGAGCAATGCGCTTTATCAACACAGAATGGGATACACACTGAGACAAGCTATTTAATTCTAGGTTTGTTTAAACAGCTGCTAACCCACTTTCGGTTCTCATTCTGTGAAAATTCAACCCTGAAATTACATTTTTACAAATTTGCAATAGGTGGGACTCACTGAGCTACATCTCATTATATGCAATGAGGATTTGATTGGAGTTTTGTGCACACTGTGGCAGTATGAACTGTACTATCTCACTGGAGCATGGCATATTAGGATTTTTTTGTACAATGTCAGAAAATGTACTAGCCTGGTGCTGCGTTTTGGGAAATGGTAGCCTATAGTATAGGCCAACGATAATCCTACAGCCAGAGAAATTGAAAGTCAACAAGGGAGTTATGTAGATGATTGGCAATCTAATGATTACATCCAAACCCAACGTCAGGATGATTTTCACTGATCTTTTATCCTAAATCACAGCAGTCACTGGAAGCTACTTTAATAATAGGCTGCATTTGTTTATTGTTTACCAAGCATAAAATGCAGATATAGGATGTCACATCATCGCCTATTTTAGGAGCAGCTTTATACAGGATTATAAAAATTAAAAAAAAGTTTGTACAAAATGTATACATTTCAAAAGACACAGACAAGCAATAATTAAACTCCCGTAAAGGAATGTTATATCTTCCTTTTTATTATTATATTATTATCATATATTACGTGAAAGCCCCATTGTGCAGTTAGATTGTGGGTTGTGTGAACTCTTACCGGAGGACACGGATGAACCTGAGAGGCTTGAGTTACTGGATGCTGCCATCCCAGCCCAGTTTCTCGGCTCGGTTATTCCCGTTTGGCCAAGGTGCGCTCACAGCAGCTCGTCCCCGGCGGTGCCTCCATTTCACTCACGTCCCAATGTGCTTCTCCCGGTGACTATTTCACGTCTCGTATCGCTCGGAGCCCACCATCCGTCCGTCTGAATCCGCCGAACCTTCCCCTCGGCTGGCTGTCTGAATCCGCATCCACTGAAGGTGCTGCCGCCACGGATAAAAATAGTCAGACACGCCACAGCAATATTCTCCGCGGATCAGTTTCTACAGAGCATTTCCTCGCATCGGACAGACAGAATGTGTAGGTCTAGATCTGTGCCATGCAGAAATCAGCTATGGTTCCCATGTGCCACTTTAAGGATTCTGATAAACACACTACACTGCAGCGTAGACGCGCCTTCTTAAAGTGAAAGTTTGGAGAAGGGTTGCCAGATGTAAGCAAGCCCTGCCAAAAATAAGCCCAGAACTACAGACTTCTACTCTGTTTGCAGGATCAAAGACAGACTGTTTGACTTAAGAACCAACTCTTATAGGAGAGTCATGCAAGGGTCCAACTGGCTGAACCAATTGTTACACCTTTAGAATATTTTGATCAGATGTCATGTTATGTTCCAAGAGCCAGAATGAATGGCATGAATAGTCTTTTGCGCCATCTGGTGGAGATGGTTTGCCTACAATTGATGGGACCATGACAGATAAAAGTAAAATAGAATTGTATTTGAGGCCTGTGTGAGATGTAGCACAGATTTTTAAAAGAGATTTTGAAGCCTGCTTGATTTGATCAATGTCCCAGCCACAGCTCTACCTTCTTCTTCAACTGGATGTTCTTGTAATGAGGAACAATGTGGGTTGATGACTGTTATTTTAATTGTGATGGTGACCAACAGGTGGCTGGTTGGATCCGTATTGCTTAAGTACTGTATATTCATTCTATGGTGTGATACCTGGAGTGGCAAAATTATTAGTGAAAGAATAGCACTCCCTTCTCTGTCATTACCACTGCTGAAGTACAGATGTCCAATGGCCAACAGATTAAGGTGGTGTGGTTTTAGTGGAGAGCTTTGTAACTAAACTGTAAATAAACTATAGGTTACCAAAAGAGAAAAGGAGCATGCATTCAGCAAACATAGGTCTCTTCAGCTTCAGCTAAATTGCTAATATGAAATCAACTACTAATACTCAACAGCAGACTGATGTGATGTAATCCTAATGTCCTCACCTGTTCACATGAGCTGTCATATCATGGTCCTCAGTGTTCCTTCCGGATGTGATTAGCTTCTCCATTCCCATGGTGAACTGCCTTTTAGGACAGAGGTGTCTGTGAACACAACAGTGAGCTTTTTTGGAGTCGTTCTGCCCCCTAGTTGCCATATGAATACCTGCAGCTTGAAAATCCCAGGATTTACCACACTAAAATCACTGTTTGAGTTAGTCTTTTTCTGATGAACACCGTGCATGCTGACTTATTGCGTGTTTCGCTTGCCATGATACAGTAGGAAAAGCTCAGTCAGGTGTACTTGATTAAATGAATGACAGGTGAATCGTCTGCTTCAGTGTCTGTTTTTGTGCACCGTCTCATTCTACTGGGTCAGACCGCAGTCATCGTTAATGATATATTGGTAACACCTGTGCTTTTCCTACTTTGACAACTGCAGTAAAGAAACGACCTCTAGTACTAAAAATAGCCTAAACAGTGAGGTTACTATAGTATACATGGTAGCTTTTTTTAATTGTCTACCACATCCAGTAGACATGAAGCAACATTATTATGTCTACCACATCCAGTAGACATGAAGCAACATTATGAGTCTAAATTTGCTCCTTAAATATGTAGCTTTGTGACGTTATCCAATGTGTGTGTCTTAGCAGTTTAAAAACAAAAGGTTTACTCACCAATCTCAATATAAAACGTTTAGCACCCAGCAAACAATTTAAGCAATTTAGCTGAGACGCCGGAAGTCTCCGAGTCCTGCAAGACCGAGGAGAGGGCTAAAACGCCGGCAAACACAACAACTACCACGTGACCTAACATGTCATATGACCTTTTTGGAACTGATCACGTGACTGAACTTGACATCTCTGCACACTTCTGCACTCCTGACCAACTCAAAGACGTCTCTCTGATTAAAGAGGAACATTTCTCCTGTCGCAGTAGAGTCGGCAGACAACATGAGGTGAGTTTTAACAAATTAAAAGTTGTTTTTGCACTCATTCTGCCTACTGTGCTAATACATCCATGTTTACACTACACAGACTCACACTGTTTTGAAATGTGAGTGACTTGCAGTGTTTGAAGTTCACACATGAGTAGCCAGGTATGTAGTCTGATATTCGTGTTGTTTTGCAGGATGTGGAGGGAAACTCTGGGTGTCCTGTTACTGTGGGCCTGTCTGCACTCGGCTCACTCACGGGGCTGCTCGTCCTTGTTCTGCCGAAAGTCTCACCGTGTCAGCGGCTTGAATGGAGTCGACCCCGGGTCTCCTCTCTTCCTCACTCCTTATCTGGAGAAGGGAGCCATAGCTGAAGGTATGAGTGCAACCACACAACATGTTTACTGCAGCTAGCCCTCATTGTTATAGTGTTCTAAGATTCAAAGGTTTTATTTCCATATGCACAGTAGCTACAGTGTTTATGGCAATGAAAAAAGTCTCAGGCTCCTCAAACAATGCAATATACATTTAAATAAGACATAAAACAATAACAATTGTTCAAAAAGAAACGCAATAGAAATAAAATAGTCCAAGAGAAGTGGCCAATGTGCAAGTAATGCAGTAGAAGTAATCATAGTAATATAATTAGATGATCAGTTGCTTATATTGCAGACATAGTTTCTTGTTTATTCCAGCCAGAAAACTGAGCCTGGTCGGAGATCTGCCAGGTGCCAACGTCAAGAGTTATGCAGGGTACCTCACTGTCAACAAGAAATACAACAGCAACCTCTTCTTCTGGTTCTTCCCTGCACTCATGGTAGGCTCAGACTTATTTTTTACAGCCGGGGCTTTTCCAAATGACACGGTAAGATTGCTGACAGTGCTGCAGTTTTAAAGAGGATCATAAGGAGGAAGCAGAGATTTTGAGATAAAATAGTCCTTCTGGTGCTTTTAATACCTCTGTAACTCAATAACTGATAAGGAATTGCACCCGTGTGTGTTTAGTCAGCTGCTGTGTTATGGGAATTCTGCATAATAGCAGCGTTTTGATGTTAAGTAAGCATATATTTCAACCAAGGTTTTACAGATAGTGAGCTATCTTTGGGAACTTTTTTTGATGATCTGTAAATCAGTAGCCAAGTCCCATAACTGTATTTCATACTTCACTGTATGTCACATGACACTTCCATGACAGCAAATGAGCCTTAACCTCTTAAGCACGGCGGTCCCCCCATTGGACCCCTCCCACCGTTTTGTTTTCGAGATAATGTCTCAGGGCTTCTTAACATTTATGAAACTATTAATGTGTAGCACCAGATTAACGGGAAGAATCTCAGCTAACTGAAGATATGAACCATTTTTACCAAAACAAAACACAAGTCTCATAAGAAGCGTCTAAATGACCCCTGAGCGAAAAAATTCTAACGCACTGCGGCACACAATTCAAGATAAAAATACCCTTATTACTTATCGTAGCTGCACATACAATATAGCCGATTAAAGCTGAGACTCCACTGATTATTTAGGTATAGTATCATCACTGAGCGATCCGAACTTGCGACGGGAGGGACTTCGCCACTCTATAGAGTGGCGAAGTCCCTCCCCTTCCGGTGGACCTCCATGGGACCTTATTTCGGAAAAATTATGTATTGAAGTCAATGGAGAGAGAAAGATTATCTTTCGATCCCGTTTGAATTGTGCCACGAATTACACATATGATGTTTGTCAATTTAAAAGATAATTTTGCAAGTCAAACATTTTTTTTTTTCGTAAAACTGTGAAGTAACACATTTGTTTGTGTGAAACGCTCAATGAACTACATCTCTGGTCAACAACACACGTCACCAAGATGGCCGTCACTACTGTCTTGTCAACAAAACGATTGACTACCCTCACTATCACCACAATGAAACACGTCCTGAAGAATGTCATTCAAAGCTGCCTGCCTGCCTTCCTTTGATTCCCTCTGAACTGCCTGGTCGTTTTAATGTTTAATGTCAACCATTTGTGCAGATAGCATGAAGTAGAGAAGATCGCTAGCGGGGAGGGACTTCGCCACTCTATAGAGTGGCGAAGTCACGCCCATCTACTTCCGCCCCATGGGACCTTATTTCGGAAAAATAATGTATTTAAGTCAATGGAGAGAGAAAACTTATCTTTCGATCCCGTTTGAATTGTGCCATGAATTACACATATGATGTTTGTCAATCTTAAAAAATAATTTCCATGTCAAAAAAGTCACAGTTTGTCGTAAAACTGTTGAAATATAAGACTATGAAAAATACGTAACTAGAAAGACTACAAATCCCAGAGTCGCGTAAGTGATGTCACAATTGTTTTCCTCCACTAAGAGATAGATATAATCTATCTATATGGAGCTGGCTAAGATAACTTTAACAAGATGCCCGTGTGCTTAGTACCAGGTTGTTATTATACCAGCAATGGGTCTTGCTCGTTCTTTCGCTTCCCGTCTGATGAAAGGACCAGGAGTACTCTGGATCATGCTAGCTAGTAGCTAGCACGTTAGTTAGCATTACAGCCTTGTCATTTTTATTAGCCTTAACATGAAGTAACATTAAGTAACCCAAAATGTTAAACAGTAAGAGTAGTAGTCATATTTCGTGAATCCTTTGAAGAGTACTGTCACCGGTGTGATCATTCTATAATACACAATTTAAGCCCGGGGGAGAAATGCTAACGCTAATGCTAGCGATCTTCTCTACTTCATGCTATCTGCACAAATGGTTGACATTAAACATTAAAACGACCAGGCAGTTCAGAGAGAATCAAAGGAAGGCAGGCAGGCAGCTTTGCATGACATTCTTCAGGACGTGTTTCATTGTGGTGATAGTGAGGGTAGTCAATCGTTTTGTTGACAAGACAGTAGTGACGGCCATCTTGGTGACGTGTGTTGTTGACCAGAGATGTAGTTCATTGAGCGTTTCACACAAACGTGTTACTTCACAGTTTTACGACATTTTTTGACTTGCAAAATTATCTTTTAAATTGACAAACATCATGTGTAATTCGTGGCACAATTCAAACGGGATCGAAAGATAATCTTTCTCTCTCCATTGACTTCAATACATCATTTTTCCGAAATAAGGTCCCATGGAGGTCCACCGGAAGGGGAGGGACTTCGCCACTCTATTGGCTCTAGCGGTTATAAAGAGATTTCATTCATCAAAATCGAGCAAGGGGGGCCAGAGATAGGTCAAATCCACCCAAATGACCCCAGAAGTGGGGGTTTTTGGCTAAATCTCTCTAAAAAGGTCAAATTTCACTTGTTTTGCATCAATCTTGATATGTTGTACTTTGGATTCCTAAAGCTTTTAGTCTACTAACCCATCATCCAAGGGTAGTTTTCACTATAAGTAAAAAATAATTTTTGGACGGACAGTTTTATGTAAAATCTGAATTTTCTTTAAAATAAAAAACATCTATATTGATTCTGACTTTTCTACATCCAACTCACAGGTTTATCATTACTTTGAGAATAAAGATTATTAATTTAACCCTTTTAGAAGGGAAGATATGGTCATTTGATCTGGGAATGTCATTTTCGAGCCTGAGACCTGAAAAACATTTTTAGTATAAGAAATGCACTGCCATTTATGGTCATATCTAAGACTCAGCGGTTATTGAAACCCAAGCACAAGGAAAGGGCCCGTCTTATGATACTGTCATGGCCTGGCTCTTAGCCATAACAAAAAGCGTGGGAAGGACAAGAATATGTAAAAAAAGTATTTATTTAGCAAAACTTAATGTGTCCGAAGACAAACAAAAAGGCAAAGCAAAAAAACATAGGCGATGTGGCTGCTCTCCGAGGTCCGGTCCTCTGCGGGGAGAGAGAGATCAAGGCTCTGGCCCAGGCCTCTTAATCCTCCGCCAGCCGTCAGGTGTCCTCAATCAGGGCGTCAGGTGTCCCCAATCAGGGCGTCTCAAGCAGAGGAGAAACATTAAAGGGCCATGCACACCACAGGAGACAACAAGGCAGGGGTCGTCACACCCCCCCCCCCTTAAAGTCGGTGTCCCCAGGACCACCGGCACACCAATCCCAACCCTGACAAAACAAAAAACACCAGTAATGAACAAAAAAAACACAAGACATAATGCACCCCACCTCCAACAAAACCACCAATTGCAACATACAACCCTCACACTGCCAAACGCTCCTCCAACACCCAGCCACATCTTTAGCAACTCAGGTAAGCTACCTGAGAAGCACACTTTAAAAGGATGGGCAGAGCGAGAACGATTTATCGAACAGTATAACAGACAATACATTACCGTCACGGCCCATGTTTCCTCAGTTGTAGCAGTTAGTTTCACTGGGTTTACTGCACTGCACCGCAACGTGGCCAATGTCGCCACACCTGTAACATTTCACCCTACTGCACCGTCTCTGGATGTGACCAAGCCCACCGCAGGAATAGCACTTCCGGTCGTTGGCATACCCACAGTCACGAGCCATGTGTCCTTGATCTCCACACCGATAGCAGGACATTTCCTTGCCTCTTCCTCGACCCCTGCTGCCGCCACCACGACCACCATCAACGCCACCGCCGCCACGACCACTTTGACTAGTGGGACAATGCTTGATCTTCTGGTTTCCAAACATATTTTTGTCCATAGCACGAGTGGTCACACAAGAGGACGTGACGTCTGCCAACACTGTAGAGCTCTCCTCAGACCCTGACTCAATCGGGCCGCCAGTGACTAAAAACGCAGGGGGAACATCAGTCCAGACTCTGCTACCTGCCAAACCGTTGCCCAGGATGAAGTGTATCCCCTCGATTGGCAAAGCTGGACGTACACCAACAGCTACTTCACCTTTAACAAGGTCACAGTCAATATACATCCTATGAACAGGAAGAACTTTTAATCCCATTCCCCAACTCAGAACGGTGTCACCCGTGTCACTTTCATAAGACAAAGGCAAAACAGAGTCAACAATATAGGAATCAAAAGCCCCTGTGTCTCGCAAGATTTTGATTGGAACTCTGACATTACTACCTACCAATGACACCAAGCCGTCTCGTATAAATGGAGCATAAGATGCCAAAACCTCAGATCCACATAAGTGGGATGTAAGCACATCGGCAACACAGCAGCTTTTCACAGGAGCAGCTAACGCAACAGGCCCAACAAAATATCTTCCTCCCTCAGATTTTGCTCTAAGCGCAGGACATACTGCCTTCCAATGGCCCTTTTCACGACAGTAGTGGCAAATATCATTATCCACCTCAGATTTGACCAAACCCAATTTCCTTGGCTCCATCCCAAATGAACCAACATCAACAGCCTTTCTACTTCCTTCAAAAACAGCTAGGGCCCCAGAGCGCCCTCCGAACCTGCTCTTATGAAGCAACACAAACTCATCAGTTGCCACAGCAGCTTCAGCCGCAGAAGTGACCCTGTGTTCTGTTATGTAAGTAGCAATCTTGTCAGGAAGAATATTTTTGAACTGTTCCAAAGTCATGAGCTCACACAAATCGTCAAAAGTAGTGACGTCAAGAGCAGTTAACCAACGCTTAAAATGAACAGACAAATCCCTCGCCATCTCCACATATGTTTGATCTTGTTGTTGCTCAAAGGACCTAAAACGCTGTCGATAGGCCTCTGGCACCAGTTCATATGCTCTAAGCACCGCTGATTTTATTTTACTATAGCTAGAGCTATCTTCCAGACATAAAGAGGAATATGCAGACTGTGCTCTTCCTGTGAGAACACACTGAAGCATCAGAGCGCAGTCTGCATCAGGCCAATCTCTAGCCCTAGCTACACGTTCAAACAACAACAAAAACGTGTCGGGATCACCTTCATTAAAGTGAGGCAGCAAGCGCAGGTTATTAACATCAAAGCGATGAGGAGACCTGGGCACCTGTTCACCCTGCCCCTCACCGGACAACGCGCCATCTCTGAGAATAGCCAGACGACGTCCCTCCAACTCTATCTTGGCTTTCTCAGATTCTTGTCGCATCCGCTCCACTGTGATTTCCTTTTCAATTCCCAACTCATACTTCCTTTTGTCATGTTCCCGGTCACGTTCATACTTTACTCTGTCATGTTCCCGGTCATGTTCCCACTTTATTTTTTCGTGTTCCTGCTGCAACAGCAACATTTCCCTCTGCTGGTCAAAAGAAAGTGCACTTGCCTGAAAACGAGGTTTTAACAAAACCCCCCTCTTCCTTTGCAGCAAAAACTCCCGTCTCCCTTAATGTCGACACTATAGAGTCTTTTATGTTATCTTTCACCCTTCTATCCCCGACAATAGACACAGAGAAATGCTCAGCAATTAAGAGCAGCTGCTCTCTTGAAAAAGTGCTAAGCAACTCCTGAGACGGAGCTTCAACAAATGCCTCTGTCAGCCACAGTGGCGTCGCCTGGCCTGGGCATCCGGGGCTTTAGCCCCGAATGTTTTTTCTGTAGCCCCGGACAATTCTCCCTCAATAATATAATACATTAACCGTGCTTTACGTGAACCTCATCATGACACAAGAGAGGACGGCAGCACTGTAATTTCCCGTGTTCAGTGAATGCAACAGAGGCATGACACCAGACCAATCAGAGAGTTGCATGGAAATAAACGTGTGCTTGTGTCATTCAAGCTCGGCTCTGTGTGTGTGTGGCAATAGCGCATTTAGTGTGATGGAGAGAGATGTTGTTAGCATCTGGTTAGCTAGCTGCACTAACGGACATAAGGAGCCGTTTGTTCCACAACAAGCTGGAGGAGAGTCCTCTCCTCTCAGACTGAGAGGCTCAGGTGAGCTAAAGGACTCTGAGTGTTTAGATACTTAACTTTAGTCTAAGTTATCTCAGTGGGTCTCAAACGGTTTGGTCACAAATTATTCAAAACATTATTTCCGCGGCACACCTTCATATGATCATTATAGTTATAAAAAAAATAAGAGAATAAAGGAAAAACAGTTATGAAATACTATATGGCAGTAAAACAAGAATAGAGTTTAAAAGGGGAGTGATTAGTAAAATATCCATAAAGAAAAAAGTAAATCTGTTTACAGTTCTGTTTCATATGGGTGTTGAGAGAGGTATCCATAGATCTCTTCATTTTGCTCTCAAAGTGCACCAGATTGATGCATTTAACTTCAATATTTTAAAAAAAATCTTCCCCGGGGGAACATCCCCCCGGACCCCCCTAGAGGAGGCCACTTTACCCCTGCCTATATGCCGTAAGCTGATTATCGAGCCTTCATTGTAACAGTCGCGGGTGTACTGTGTGTGTGGTGTGGGGAGTGTTGCAGTAGGCCGCCACTGTGGGCTAAGCCCCGAATGTTTTCAGGTCCAGGCGACGCCCCTGGTCAGCCATATTAACTTCCAACGACCCCTCACAACACAACACCGGACCTTTAAACCGAGAGATGAGAAAAAGAAAAAAAACACAAAAACAAACCGGACAGATACCACAACGCTTATGCGTGATGCGTCCAAAGTGGAACAACACTAATGTTCTGATTGGAGTTTCCCCACTAACTCACCATCCCACTGACTAATCTCCTCCCTAGTCTTCATGCAGTTACTTGTGGTGGGTATTTATGCACCGGAGACCGCTGGCCCAGCAAAGCGACTAGCAAGCTAGCAACACTACTGTGACCACGGCCATGCTCCCAAGCCGAAGCTTCAACCACTTTCTCCGCAACACTACACACCCCGCTCAACAATCCCAAGGGAACCGCCGCTTAACCTGCCAGGGAAAACTCCGCACCACTCCGCACCGCTCCACCTGCAACGCACCAACAAACCCCCACGAGAGAAAAAGGAGAAACACAAAACAAAACAAACAGCTGACCACGGCTAAGAACAACTAGCAACCACTCTCCCGAAATATAATACCAAACAAATCAAAGCTTCACAAAGTAATCAAATCAGTCCCCAAACAACGATCTGAAATCTAATGTCCTTCCCACAACGAGCCGAAACAAAGAAACCGGCCGCACTGCAAACGCGCTCCCAACAAACGCGCACCAACTCCCAACACAAATCTTACCTATCCGTTGCTGTATCACAGATAAAAAGAAGTGGACGAGCCCCCATCTGTCATGGCCTGGCTCTTAGCCATAACAAAAAGCGTGGGAAGGACAAGAATATGTAAAAAAAGTATTTATTTAGCAAAACTTAATGTGTCCGAAGACAAACAAAAAGGCAAAGCAAAAAAACATAGGCGACGTGGCTGCTCTCCGAGGTCCGGTCCTCTGCGGGGAGAGAGAGATCAAGACTCTGGCCCAGGCCTCTTAATCCTCCGCCAGCCGTCAGGTGTCCTCAATCAGGGCGTCAGGTGTCCCCAATTAGGGCGTCTCAAGCAGAGGAGAAACATTAAAGGGCCATGCACACCACAGGAGACAACAAGGCAGGGGTCGTCACAATACCACTAGAAACGGGTCTCCCAAGGCTGTTTGCCTGTGCTTGGAATGAGAGGCGCGGCAGGAGAGGTTAAAGCTAAAATAATCTGAACATAAACTAAAGGGCCCTATGAAAGGTTACCTATCAACCGTACCTTTAACATCTAACTTGCACTGTTTGTTGAGCCACTCTCTGCCACAAATCTTTGCTTGTAAGCTTTTAACTCAAACTCAATACTGTGTTTTTAAAAGAACACTGTATCAAAAAACAAAATGCCTTATCAAAAAGCATAATATCGTCAAGTGTTTAAATATTTTTTTACAACTCTATATTATAGTGAATTACATTTCTGTTTATCTCCCTAAAAGATAATTCTGCGTTCAGTCCAAGATGTTGACCCTCTGTGAACATGCCTCCATATGTCACATTGACATTTAGGAGTCACTAGGCTTGTTTGAGATGAGCGAGACCGACGCAGACCTGCGCAATTGCGATCGCCGTCTTGCTAGTGCGTTGCATGATGGTTAGTCATTTTGTCCGACTTGCTCTGGAGGCTCGACTACATGAGACGTTGAAATCTCGCGGGACAAAGACGCCGGCAGCCTTGAGAGCGAGGCGGAGCAGTTTCTCTCCACGAGCTGCAGAAGCGAAATGCTTGATGGGAAACGACTCGCTGGTATATCGAGCTGAGCGCTCATTGGTGGGTTTTACCCCGTGCTGGTGATGAAACTCTCCAATTGGCTCCGCAAAAGTTTGTTGTTGTTTTGTATCAGTTTTACGTCGCCACTTCCATTCACATTTGTCATCATTGTTCCACAATGTTTATCATCATGAAATTAATATCTATATATTTTATACTATACTTGCACTGCTTACCGTTTTCATACTTTATATATCTTAGCATATTCATACACACTGTTAATACTGTTCATACTGCTCATAGGCTGGTGTGTATATCTAGTGTATTCATACCCCTCACTGTTTATTCATCATTCAATTCATTCTATATTTTATTCTGTAGATTGCCTACATTACTTTTCACTTTACTGCTTTTTGCACTCCTGGTTAGAAGCTAAACTGCATTTCGTTGTCTCAGTACCTGTAATCTGTGCAATAACAATAAAGAATCTAATCTTGAGCAGGAACAAATGTATTTACTTAGTACATATCTGACATTAACGATTATACACATTTGTGCATTCTTTATAAATGCAAACTGGTCAAGACCACTGACGGAAGTAGTTTTGAAAAGTAATAAGTGGTTCTGTCTTTTACATGTAGAATTCAACCCCCCTTGTATTGATTTGTTTCAAAATGAACAGACACTTGAGTCATTCATTTGTAGTGATATAATAATTGTGGGATTTCTATTGCATCCACTTCATCTGCAACGAAGAACGCCAACGCAATTTCCGCCATTGCAAACCGAGTCAAGCCGACTCCGAGCTGTCCGACTTCAGGCGAGCTTTTTGAGACCTCCTCCGGCTATTCTCGTCTACTTTCGAGGCGAGCCGCAGCTCATCTCAAACAAGCCTAGTGTTTACTCTGCAATTTACTTTATGTGTACTGTACTTGCACATCTAAACACAGAGAATCTCTGAAACTTCAAAATCTCTATTATAAAAAAAGAACATAATTTGAGATGAATATCTGTTAAATTCAATAGTCCTGTTCTGACATTCCCATGTTGGATGACCAAAAACAATGTTTGACAAGGAACAAAATGCTAATTTGCCTAAGCCTGACTCCATTAAAATCTTTGTTGCTATCAATGGTTAGGAAGACAATTGAGTGACAACATAAGTCTGTCTAAATGTGGTGAATTTATTATTGACCGTTGGTTAATAAACTAAAGTCACCAACAGGTGGGGCTGCGATCTTAACTCTGTGTGTTGCTCCGCTGACAGGCGACCCGAGATAAAGCTCCGGTGCTGCTCTGGCTGCAGGGCGGCCCGGGTGGTACCTCCATGTTCGGGCTCTTTGTGGAACATGGACCATATGTGGTGTTTAAGAACCTGACCGGTAAGAACTGATCCGATACTACAGCAGCATACATGAACTGTAATCCCTAACCTGGTCATTCTGAGCCCTGTGTAGTTTGTGTTGTAAGCCTTATCTACTGTTTTCTGATCTGCTTGTATTTTATGTGTTTGCAGTTGGTATGAGAGATTACGCTTGGACATCCAGGTATTCAGTTTTGTACATTGACAATCCGGTACGTATTATTTTATTCATCATAAATCCTTTGTGAATATAATATTTAATGCTCTGTCTTTAAGGAAGGGTTTTTGTTTTTCCAGGTTGGAACAGGTTTCAGCTTCACTAATGATGACCAAGGTTTTGCTCAGAACCAGGATGATGTTGGCAGAGATTTGTACAGGTAAGTAGACGTCCATCCAACCCAAACATGCTTGCATTTTGATCTAAAAGTCTGCTGTTTGATTGTTACTTACTATTTGTATCTCTTCTTTTGTAGTGCTTTAACACAGTTCTTCCAGTTATTCCCCGAGTACCAGTCTAATGAGTTCTATGCAACTGGAGAGGTATGTTGTTTTTTTTAGCTTTGCAAATTAATATTGACAACATGTATATTAGTGGTGTTACACAAGTGGCTTTTTAACTTGTGCACGTGGGAGCCCATGATACTGTGTGACAAAATATAGTTTTAACCTGTGTGAACTTTCTCCATCTCCTTGCAGTCTTATGCAGGGAAGTATGTTCCAGCCATTTCATATTACATCCATAAAAACAACCCCACTGCCAAAGTGAAAATTAACTTAATGGGGATGGCTATTGGTGACGGGCTCTGTGATCCAGAACTGGTACGTATCTGGACATTCTTTAACAACATAATCTTGACAAACACATTTTGAATGTCATCTTATTTCTTATCACATTTTAAATTGTATTGTTTATCTCATGCAATACAAGATAATAATAACTATTCTTTCATATATTTCTACACTTGAGACATCAACACACTTCACAAGCTGAACGTTTTTCACAGTTCTTTAGCTTCACCCCGTCCGGTGTTGTTGATAGACATACGATGAGTAAAACATTTCACTTTTTTCCATCTCAGATGCTGGGTGGTTACGCTGACTTCATGTACCAAACAGGCATGATAGATGAACTCCAACGACAGTATGTCATCCAGCAGACAGACTTTGGGGTTAAACTCATCCAGCAGGAGAAGTGGGTGGAGGCTTTTCAGGTGAGCGATGCCTCTTATACATTTGTCAAAATGCAAGACGGAAGTATTTATCATTGTTTGTCTAGATTTGCAATAACTAATGTTTAATGAATACGTCCCTCAAATGCTCTTTTTATCACATCTTGCTGAAACACACATGCTGACCATTTTCTTAACGTCTGACTTCAGGTTTTTGACAGCTTGCTGAACGGTGACGTGGCACCATATCCTTCCTTCTTCCAAAATGCTACCGGCTGCACTAACTACTACAACTACATGCAGTGTCGAGTATGTACAATTTCAAAACTTTTTATACAAATAAATGTCTTCATTGACACAGTCTTTGCAGAATGTTGCCTTTTGTGCACCACAGGAGCCTGAAGACCAGGAGTACTTCTCCCAGTTTGTGACTCTGCCGGCTGTGCGACGCTCCATCCATGTGGGGAACCTGACGTTCCACGATGGGTCCGAGGTGGAGAAGCACCTTCTGCAGGACGTCATGAAGAGCATCAAACCCTGGCTTGGAGTGTTGATGGACAACTATAGGGTGAGCGGTCTGGGATTATCCATTGTGGTTCTGTTTTGAACAGCAACTGAATATTTGGTTTTAAATCGACAAAACAAGACTACTATCTACTTTTGCCTTGAAAAACTGGTTTGGATATTTTTTCTGACATTTCATAAACATGATTTGTTTAAAGAAAATGATTGTACTCGTGATCCATAATGACAATAATCATTAGTGGATTCCCCTTTTGAAGGTCCCTCTACTACCTCTCTAACACTCTTTTACCTATGTGGTCCATTCCTCCATACACCCAGGTCTTAATCTACAGTGGTCAGCTGGATGTGATCGTAGCAGCGCCTCTGACTGAGAGGTTCCTGCCAACCGTCAACTGGACGGGGGCGACTGACTTCAAAACGACTCCTCGCTTCCACTGGAAGGTCCAGCCCAGCGACACAGAGGTGGCCGGTTATGTGAGACAAGTGGGAGAGTTTTACCAGGTGAGCAGGCATCAATGAAAGAAGAAAAACAATGTGAAAAGTAGTGGGTGAACACCTGTTTTAATCCTGCAATCTGTCCTCTTGTCACGCAGGTCATCATAAGAGGAGGAGGACACATTCTGCCCTACGACCAACCGGCGAGGTCGTTTGACATGATTGACAGGTTCCTGTCGACGCGGGGCTGGATATGAGTTTAAGTGTTTTGGTGCTGAAACGCAGCTGATGAAAGCACATCCACTTTTTAAAGAGCCTATTTTTAATTATTGACTGTTGATTTTAATCACTGATGACTGTCTCAGGCAATGTAAATCAGCACGTGGTTGGATTTATACACATGCAGCTGATCTTTTATTTTTTTTAGCAGAGGTGACATTTGGTGTGTGCTGCTCTTTTATGCACTGCAATAAAATAAGATTACTCTGCCTGGATGCAGATGTCTGAATTCCTCCAATATCAGCAAATCATGATAAAAAAATTGCCAGACTTACTATCAGGCCTGAGTTCAACAGAAATAATGTGTGAGGAAAATACTCCTTATGATGCATTAAATCTGTCCATGCTTGTTGATGAACTATAAAGAAAAACCCCTGAAACCAGTTTGAATACAAATGTTTTCTTTTTTCTAAAGCTGAGTGTCTTAATGTTTGGGAAACACTCTAATGGAGTTTGCAATCTGACAACCTTTTGTTAAATTGACTTCTATTACAGGGATACATACGTTGAAACGGATTTGATTCATCAACAAAATGTCCACCAGGGGTCACTGTGCTCAAAGATATTTAATTGGAAAACTATACAAAAACAATAATTTTGCTACCAAAACTTCTGAGGTTATTCAACATACTGTATTTAAGAAAAGTAAATGCAACAACATTTACGATTATTTAAACTTGGGTCAAAAATCATTATATTAAAAAAAATATGGGCCACTATGCATATTGTAACGGTACACAATACTTGTTGATTTCATTATCGAGTTAGTGACTCTTTGTGGTTTTAATATGTATTTAAAACACTGGAGTGTTCTCAAGTTTTAGTTTTTAGTTTGTTGTCATTATGCCTCAAATATGTTTGTGTACTGGGGTTAATTGCCATGTTATGTCATCAACTATCATGATGTCTAGACAGTTCAATAATTAATGAGTATTCTAAACCTTTAAAGCACCTAACTATTTAATGAGCAGTTATGTCTCAAGGACAAGCTTTGGGGAATTGCTGTTGGTTTGATGTCAACATTTGTTGTTTTTTCGTTGAGTTCTTAAAGATTCTAAAATATTCAACATTTGAACTCTAGTTATCTGCACAAATAATAATTGTGACACTAGATGATCAAATAAAAGTAGTTCTAACATCAAATCACATCAGTTGTATGTTACAGAACAAGTGCTTTATTTTCATACCGTAATGTAACTGCAGTGATACTTTAACATCTGTACAAATGCAAAACGAAATGGAGACAATGTCATTATAGACACAACAAATGTACAAAGTTATGCAGGCCAGAATGGATTCATCAGTTCATTACATATAAACAATGTATTTAAGCGCTGAAATGAGCCTCGACATACAACAAAAGGCAACAAGTGCTATGCGAACATTATTTACAAACATGTACCACACATTTACTCCCTTCAAAAAGAAAGGTGGTTGCATTACATGTACAGGATTACAGAAATTAAAGACATTATGTACAATATTTATAGTTAAAGATTTAAAATAATACAATTATAACATCATTAATATAGGAATTGTTCTCCACCTCCCAAAAATCCACACAGACGCACTCACACTGCACTTCCATTTGTCCTTTTTTGTCTGCCTCTGCAGTAACAAATGTATTTTTCTGAACCTGGACCCACTGTCAAAAATTAAACTAGAGACTCTCATGTCTAACTCTAAAAGACCAACAAATGACAGTTGAAAGTATTTTGAAGTCATTATAATCATTTTCACATGCAAGAGGTTAATTTGGAACGGTCTAACAGTCTAAATATGGTTTAAAAAAGAACCTAAAATAAGGCAAGCTTCAGTTCAAAGGGTTGGTACGACAAAGCCCTTTTGCAGAGAATCCATTTCTCTGTCTTATCGAAACACACACACACACACACACACACACACACACACACAGAGTCCAGCGTTAACCCATCATAACAGTCCCAATGCTTTGACAAAACTTGAATGTAACCCGTTATAAGGATTAAGATTTTCAATTTCACATCCTTCATGAATAAAAAGGGCACACACTACACAGTGCGGGGTCCTTAACTGAGCCTCACCCTACAATATGAGCTCTAGGTTCCCTTCTTTAATCTACACACATGTGATGCATGCCAGGCACAGGCTCTCCGTAAAGCCAAACACAGTTACGTTTCTCGCTGGTGTTTGAAAAAGGGGGGGGGGATCACTGAGAATTACTCGGACCTTAATATGGCTATTCTACCCTCTGGCAGGACAGAGGACAAAGTGCATAGACAGCTCTGCGATTGCTCCACCTGTCAGTGGAATGTATTTCATCCATCCTACTGTAAAACACAGTGCATTATGGTCATCATGCTAATGAGTCGACATTCCTGGTCATAGGAAAGAGAGAAAAGAGGGGTTAATATGAGAAGGCGTAAAGTTTCAAGGTTGAGACGGAGATTTAAAAACAGTTAGTATATCCATCCCTCTGCAGAGGAGGCCAGAGGAGGCCTGAGAAAGAGAGGAAGATAAATTGATGAAGAGGTCAGAGGTCAGAGGAAAGCGGTTATTTTTCTCCTTGGTCAGCTGGTTTTGCGCTTACATGCAGCAGACATCCATGATAAAGCCAGTAACAGAATCAACTCATTAACAAAGCACTCAGAATGAACGGTTTTGATTGTTTGTCTACAGAAAGTCAACAAAATAAATTTTAAGAAATATTCAGGCACATTGTGACATTTTGGAAAGCACAGGCATATTCTGCTCCTTTTTGCCAGTTGTGAGATGCCAATCAAACTAAAATAAAAATCATGCTCACATTCACTTTCTCACACATTTTCCCCATCATCCTTTACACACCTGCTGAACTTTGTTCTGCAGAGAAAAGAAGGGCATGCATACTCTAAACCATGGACCCTAAAATCCAGACACACACACACACACACACACACACACACACACACACACACACAACACACACACACACACACACACACACACACACACACACACACACACACACACACACACACACACACACACACACACACACACACACACACACACACACACACACACACACACACACACACACACACACACACACACACACACACACAGAGAGAGAGGCCTCAATAGTCAAAGCTTCAGTTGGTCCTGAAGGAGTGTGTTTCAACTCCTAGCTGCCTCACTGGTATCACAGTGTACAGTTCTGTATCTGTAACAGCATCGTCTGTCCTGGGGACCAGAGTGGCTTGGCCATGCTGATCATAATGTGGACATACAGTAGAGAAGATGATCAATACTGAGATGTATTGCTAACATTTGATCATGTTTTCACTGTTGGGCTTGTATTTTATGACACTCTTTAAGAATACCACTGACAGGGAAAAGGTTTAACAGTCATATACTTTTCTAGGAGAGAAAATATCATTACACTTGCTTGCATATTCCTGTCTCCAAGACATCATGGAGACAGTTTGACTTGGATTCAAAAGACAACTTTAAAGGCAGCCACATCCCACTCACTTAGTGTCTGTTGCATACTTTTAACATACTGTCCATGACTGATATTCAGAGAATGATTTAACTTATCTTTCAGTCCATCAGGCTTACAGAGATGTAAGGTCTGCTAATAGAGAGGACAGTCTGAGGCCTATGTCTCTGTCCTCTGGTTACATTACCACCGTGGTCCATTTTGTACCATTACACAGCAGAGAAGTCAAACACTGCATGGGATTAGCAAAACATCCTTTTTGCTAAAAGCACACAAAAAAAAGAGAGTAAAAAAAAAGAAGCAACAAACCGTTGAACATTTATGCGTTAATAGGGTGGGTCTATAAAAATACATACTGCAGCTACTGTATAAAGAACAGCCTCACAGGCCTTTGAGGTTTTTCTTGATGGAGGGAGATGGGGGGTTCAGCATTTGCAGCTGGTCCCCATCAGAAAGCAGGGGAGTAGGGGGAGTTTGGGCCGGGTTTATAGTCTGTCTTGTCCCTAGTGGATGGGGTTAATGTCTGTGCGGTGATTTGTTTGCCCGTGCACACTGCTGCCCCCTACAGTTATGGTGGAGGTGGTGATGGTGTTGTGCTGGATGACCTGCTGCTGGGAGCACGCTGGAGCTGGACTCCCCCCCGGACTGCTGTCTGGACCTGAGGAGACAGCAGAGACATCAATGAAGACGGACAGCATGTGAGTGGAGTAAGGTTGAATTACCTTCAAGCTCTACACACAGTCTTTAACGTGTAATGTGATACAGAAAATAAACGATAATAATACAAAATAAACACAGACAAATTGTCATTATTGTAAAACAAAAATACAGCTTTATTAGCAAAAAACAGATAAATGTCAAACACATGACACACTAAATTCACACCTCATCCGTCACCTGTCATCCCAAATGAGGCCATAAATGGACAGCACAAAAATGGAAAAGTGAATCACAACTCCATAAACACGCCTGATGGAGTTCGGACACATTGAAGGTGACATCTGTACACAAGCTAGACTCATCGATGAAAGTCTGTCCCAGCCCAGACTGGGAGTTGGCTCTCTTCTGAATAAAAGAACCATTCAGCCAAGGGGGATATGAGCCTTTTTTTCCTGCGCTAAAGCCACGCAGGGAGGTGCCTTATCCTAATTACATGAAAATGTCACTTGTATCCATATCAAAGGGTGGGGCTCTGATGTCATGCGCGGCTGAGCTGAGGCACAGTCCGGTGATCAGAGAGATTTTGAGGCATCCATGAGAGTTTGGATGCCAAAGTGCCGCTTGTGACGTCTTTCTCACGTGGAGTCTCGGCTGCCTCTGTGCACGGAGGAGGCGCTGTCAGATGGAAAAACAGGTCTCATACAGGATTCAGACTACCAACTCCCAGTCCAGTCTGGCTACCAGAGTGTGCAACACCCATGTGTGAAAGGAAGAGTCCTGCCGCGAGCGTGGGAGCTGGATACCAGCACATAGGAGTGAAGAGTCTTGGCAGTCACTGTGTGTCCATCACAGTTCAGTCTGTAGAGTTTAAATCTTTCCTCTGGCAAGACAATTAACATTTTCCCCGCAGTGCTATCTTCACTGTCGGGCTAAGGCACATTGATGAATGTGTGTTTTTAGCCAAATTCCCAAATGTGTGTGTGTGTCTGTGTTTATGTCTGAGCTACTCACTGAGGTAACCTTGGGAATCTTTCTGCATAGTGGTGATGGGACAGTCCTTGTGTGTGAGGAGAAGCTGCTTGAGTTGGGTCACCTCGTTCTTTAGCATGGTCACTTCATTCTGAAATGCAGCGAGAAACACAGAAGCATTTTAAAAAACATGTTTCAGGAGAGTCCACAATTTAAGCAGGAGACACTATTAGCTCACCAACTACTAGTATGAGTGTATCGCTATCAAACATTGTATTTATATATATTTATCATCCTCAGTGTTATTGTTTTATCCTGAATTAGGCTTTTACATTTTTAACTGAAAACCTGTAACATGGTGACTTGGTGTTTAACAGATTAGGGCATTTAAGGCATGGAGGGTCCAGCAAATGTTGCTCTTCAGTTGCATTATGGGAAGTGTAAGATCCAGTGTTTTTGGAGTAATGCACTTTTAATCATAACCATTTATTTGCTAATGTCTTTATTGTGTCTAAGTGTAAAAACAGGGTGTCTTGCAGTTCTACAAAGACAGCATATGACTTATCATACTGGACTCAAGTTAATAACAAGGCAACTTATCGCTATCATCTCTGGTGCAAAAAGGGATAATAGTATAAGGTTCTTCATAAGGAACTGAGAAAAACGCTTTGATATCCCCTCTTTCCCGTTTCTATACTGTCCTCAAAAATGTAAAAAACCTATATATTCAATAATTGTGAGTGGTACATTTAGAGGTTTGGTACACCTAAAGTTCATAGTGTACCTGAAGCTGCATGTTGGTCTGTGTGAGTTCTTCTGCTTTCTTCTCTAATGAAACCACCCACACTTTTCTCTTCTGTCTGCATCTTGTTGCTGCTGCTCTGTTCCGCTCCAGAAACTTCCGCCGACGTTCGTCTGGGTCCTCGTCCACTACCCGCCTGCGCCGCCCGCCGCTTTGTGGCGGAGAATGCATTGTCTGCGAGGGATGCATCTGCTGGGTGGCAGGTGACATCTGCAACAGAAGGGGAAGGTATCAGCATCACTGAGCTCTATGATGAGACTGTCTGCCACCATCTCACCAGACCTGGAAAACAGCCACCTGTTTCACTGCCCAACAAGCATCTATACATTACCTCCTGCAGCCATACCAAGGTCTGGCAATTTCGCCCCCAAAAAACATCTGGTTGTGCCACGTGCCCTGGGAGCCGGGCCGTGGGCGTCAGGGGTGACAGAGTGAGTGAGAGACTGGGCTGATTCACCAGCCTGCCCACCCCGTTAAAGAGGTGTCAGGAGGCAGTTTTCCACCGCCCACTTCCACTCAGACTAACACCACCAGACACAGTCAAAAGCCTTGTTTCTAAAACTGTACTTACACTGACAGATCTTGACATGTACTTGGCAAGGTCAAGTGTTTTCAGTCTTCAGATCATTACCATTTTATGAGAACCATGGAAAAAACAAGCAGCTTTAATGGCCTCTGTGCATACAGTGAGTGTTTTTATAATGCCTTAATGATGCATTAGGAACATATAGTGAATTGCATTTCTCGATGTCAGACTGTCCTTCATCCAAAATGCTTAGCATTGCAGAGGATGATAGACAATGCAAGGACAAAGTGTCTCACATCATGTTGTTTCAAATGCTGTGAGCAAAACTAAAATTAAACCAAATATATTCTAAGCTAAGATGTTCCAGGACAATTAGCCAAGGCTGTCTGGTCATCAGAACAAACATTTATGAAACCTCTTCTACATCTGAAGACTATTGTGGAAACAAAATGGCAGCTTGGCAGTAGATTATCTTGTAAAACACAGTTTTCCAAAGACATTTCAAAGCATCTCTTATAATGGCCAATTTATAGCCTCTTCTTGACCCTTGACTTTTATGGAAAGTGTCCTACACTGACCTTTAGCTGACAAACCTCAAAGGGAAAATTATCTTTGAAATGGTTGCCACAAAACTACTTGACAACTCCAAGAGTAAATGTGCTATTGAATAGCACATTTGCTATTCAATTGTCTTACTGTAAGTTTAAAGCACTTTTTTAACTATACTGTGCTGCTATATACTAAACGCCTAATAGCTGACCTCAAGACTTCACAAAGGGCTACTAAAGTGCTGCCTTGTTTTTTGTCACAATACACACATGATATACAGTTGCTTTCAGCTATATGAGGTTTTAATGCGTTATTGAACTTGCGGCTCTGCCTTTGGCTTTTCTAAAAGCTTCGGCTCTCTGGGGAATGTGCTTTGCTTACATGTGAAGCAGAGTGCATCGGATTGTGCGGTGAGGTCTGGTGTGGGTGCCCGGGATGAAGATGGGGATTGTGGGAGTTGTGATGGGGGTTGTGTCCCTGTTGGTGGTGGTGTCCACCCTGTCCGTGGCCCTGGCTGTGGTGGTGGTGTCCGTGGTGCTGGTACGCGTGGGGAGGGGCTTGCAGGTGCTGGTGTGGGTGTGACTGCATGTGATGGTGAGTGTTTTGCTCCTGCCGCGAGGACATCATCTCCATCATGTGGCCCATGGAGTTCATGTTGCCGTTGGCGATGGGACCCGGGTGGTGTGAAAGTGCAGCCTTCAGTCTCTGAGAAGAAAAAATGGAAACAAAACATATTGACATTTTCTTTATAATATCTTTAAAAGTTTGTACATGCTCTCATCCATCTGTGTGCTGATTATCAACAGTTACAGAGAGCTTCATGTGCTGACTGGGAGATGATGAATGGCTCCATAAATCCATATGTCAGGAGAACAAATCAAAGCCACTTAGGCTGTCCTCTGTCTCTCCTTCAGTCGTGTCATTCTCCCGCTTTACCTACAGTGATTGCCATCCCACCAGTCCCTCCTCCTCATATTCCTAATAGCCTCCCGCTCCTTTATGCACATGTGTGTGTGTCTCTGGATGTCTGCCCGTGAGATGAGCTTGTTGGCGAGGTGTGAGCCTCAGACTTCTGCCTTGCTGTTGAACCAGCAGGAGGTTTGTTGCTTTAACCGTGTGGTCTCCTTAGCCCTGACTGTACCGGTGTCTCTGAGCAGCCTGGGAGAGAGGCTCTGTGAAGGTCCGCTTGTGTTCATGTGTTTACTGAATGCAGCTCTCCTCAAGAGTCTGTTTTTATGGGCATCACATAAAGACAACCGCAACATCAGGAAAAAAATCATAATCCAAACATACAAGTGCCAAAGTATGTCTTCAGGCTTCATCTAACGTACACAAACCTAGACCAAATTGAAAAGAAATCCATGTCCTAACCATTTCATGCCTTATTTACATTTAACCGCTTTAGGAATAACAAGTTGAGAGAGTGTTGAGACGATTGAATTTGATTAATGCACATGTTTTTCCCAAGTGCTGATGTGAATAAATAATGTAAAAACTTAAATAAATGCTAAAAGCCAGTCCTATATTCTGTCTATAATTTGTCTACGTTTGACTAAATGTTAGTGACAAAACAAAGGCATTCATGTCAAGGCTACTGTTGAGAATTCCACAAAGTTTTCTATTCTCTTTCGCAGTGCTCTCTTTCCCCTCTCTGTGCTCCCTTCCCCCTTCTCCCAGCTGCTGTCAGTGAGTCCACGCTGAGTCCAGGGCTCCATATCTTTTAACAACCTCCACATTCATGATTCCCATAGGGAATGGCATCCAGCTGGTCTGGATCACAACGCTGAGACACGACCTGAGCACAACATCAGCCCTCCACTCCTCTCACACACTGTTGGAGTGGAAAGCTTTTTTACCAGGAGGGAGGAGACACAGTCAAACAAATCACTTTAGAAGCGGGATGGTCATAAAAGAGCATACCCTCCTGGTTTGTATTATATTTATAAAAAAATGCAAATATGTATTTGTCTAGGGATTACCTAGTAATTGTCTTAACTGTTCTTGGCTTTCCAATCCATACACAGCTTGCATGATATGACTGCACATGAAACCAGCACAGTGAAATTATGATCTTGCCAAGCCTGTTTTGACTGAGTATAGTTTCTGTTTGTCAAAGGGATGCCTGACATAGTGGAACAGCTCCACCTTTCTGGAGTTACATTATTTTGTGTTTATCTGTTGCCCCTCAACAAGAACGTCATTATACATTTGTTATCTCTTAATGGTAATCTTCAGCTGATCACACCCTGCTAACCACGTTCACCACAGCCTAACTCTATCAGGGGCCATAGCCCTTCCGCTTTGACACCAGTAATACAGGGGTTAAAACACCACACTGTGTATACTAACACACAGCGGGGGGCCACAGGCCTGCAGCTGTCCACAGCATCACATTCACACTAAGACTCTCTGAGGGACATAGCTCTGACTTTCTGTAATATCATATAAGTTACACTCTGTATATTGTAATAGTTCTGAACTGTATATCTGTTCTTGATAAACACATGCAGGAATAACAAACAGCCAGTTTACATGCAGCTAAAACAGAAGAATTGATTTAAACAAGCTTACAGTTATTAATCATAGTCACCAGTGCTGACAAGGACATCTTCCGTGTATCACAGGAGGAATTCCTAAGGCTGACAGCACACACTAAACAACTTCCCTTCAGCCTTCAGCTTGTCAGTCAGCACCAGAGAGGTGAGGCCCACCCCTCTTGTGAAGGAGAAAACCAATCAGAGTTTAACAATCTCCTGCCACTTAGAGCAGGCAGTCACCTGAATGAACAGAAGCTAAAGGGACCCCCCCCCCCCAGGTCTACTGTACTCTGCTCCTGAGGCCAGAGTAAAGGTCTCTCTGGGTAAGATGCTCATCTGGAGCCACCTGACTCTCTGCCAACACGACTCCCAGGGAGCAGGACAGAGAGGGTGAAAGGGAGGTGAAGGGGTGCAGTGAGAGAGAGAGAGAGAGAGAGAGAGAGAGAGAGAGAGAGAGAGAGAGAGAGAGAGTGGGGGAGATTATATGGCTTCTACTGTCTCCTCCCCGCACACATCAGCCCAAGACAGCTAGTGCTCATTTATCAGTGTCTCTGAGAGCTGTCCAGCTGGCAGTGCAACGCTATCTGTTTATTAATTGAATTAGCCGGCATCCGAAGAGGCCCGAGAGTGTCAGAGTACAGAGGCAGGTCAAAGAGCCGAGGGGCCGCTCCAAAAGCCTTACCAGTTATGGTTACAAGCAGGAATGAGACAACATACAAAAAGAAAAGGACCATGCATGTTTAGAGGATCATACCAGTTTCAAAAGACAAGTTGATATTTAGATTGTTAAACTAAGACAGCATTAGGTCTGCAACTACAGTAACTACATTTTCATCATCAATGATTCTGCATAGTTTTCTTAATAATTGTTTGGTTAATAACTCTAATTCAAAATTTCAAAGATATTCACTTTAAGGTGACAAACTGACGAAATGATAGAGTGTTGGAGGGCTGGAAACAGCAATTTTGCTATTTTTGCAAGAAAAATGCTTCTCCTGTTAATGCAAATAGAAAAAGTACTGCAGGCGATTATTTTTATCTTGATCAACTATTTATTATATAATCTATTGCAACTCCTCACGGTAAATCCGAAGCGAAACCTATCCGATAAAGCAAATAGATCCCAGGGATACTAGAACATATAACAAGGAGAGACAACAGACTACTTATCAAAGGTTATGGCAAGAATTATATTAATATACTCACATTTTTAAGTTTAAAGGAAAACACGTGGTTCAGATTGTGTCAAGTGAAAAACCTTACCGTGAAATATACTTGTTCCTGAAGCTACAGTATGTCCGTACAAGTGCCTGCTACTGCTCCATCTGGACTTGAGACTCCAGCTCAGTAAACTGTCCTCGGCCAAAACTTAAGTCTTTGCATCCAGAACCACAATGACGCAACTACGGGACGTTAGAAGAGCGATGATGAGCAGGCTGTGATTCTTAAACACCTTCATCAGCTCCCTAATGACTCTTTAACACATGGTTGTATTTCCCTAGACTGCACTAAGCAAAATAACTTAACCACCACGTTCATTTTACTCTAATAACACACACATACGTATACATTTCTTCTGCAGCAACATGGCCGCTACAGAAAACAATCATTAAATCAGTGCAGGTGTTAGCCTGTGGCGGCTCAGAGCGCTCACACATGGGATGGCACACTGTCTGTCCTGCTGTTGCTGAGAATTGAAAAAAACACAGCAAAGACACATCAAGAAGATGAGCAGGCCATGACACCATAAAGACAATGTGAGCTTCTTCCAGGATACATTTATAAACGACGTGCATTTGACACTACATTTCATGCAGTCTGTAAGTGTACTGAAAGTAGTGAGCTTATTGATTTTCCATTGTTAAAACACCATCTCTGGTTTAGCCATCTTTTGCCCAGAGGGCGGCTGTTTCCTCTGAGACCTTTGCCCTCTGACCTCTCCACTCCCTCTCCTCTTTTTCAGCCTTTCTCATTTATGTGGTTTCAGGGATACCAGGTGATCACCCATTAATGATATTTATTAATGGCTGCCTCCTCTCTGACACGGGGGGCTTTGACTGATGTCCCCGTGAGTGCTCTGGGCACATCCTGAAAACACACTCAGGTTTCTCCTCGCCAGATGACTTCATATCTATTAACCCTGGGAGGATGAAGAAAGAGCACAGAGCAGGTACAAAAGGAGATGACCACGCCCGCCTCAGGATGGGTAAATCACACACAGCCAGGTCAGGGTGAGCACTTTTATTCCCCTTAAAAGTGGAGCAGTGTACTATCAGGGGACCTGTGGCCCTCTGGCGCCTTACTGCAGGTTGGAAAGATTGAACCAGTCTGTGGAGTCATTTTTTAAGTGCAAAACGATGACAGTTTCAAATGAAGATCTTCCGAGTCTATGAGGAAACATTAAAGCTTCTCTCTGTTGGTCGGCCAGCTTTTTGTTAACACTACACCAGCACAGTGATCATATTCAAGCACAGTCTTTGTAATTGAATAATATATAATAATTGTAACTTGCCCTGGCTTTATTTTCTGTGGGTCAAGACCCCCTAACTCACACTCTTAAGCCGACATAGTTTCACCATCTGCAGTTAAACCAGGAGTTTTTCTCTTTTGCTTTGCCAAGCACTCAGTGGTTTTAAATCCATCCTTCCCATCTCCATCCCCCCTTACCCACCAGTGCCTGTGTGCAAAACCCTCTCTCTGTGCCCTAAAACTCCACACCCCCATTAGTTCAATTTTATTAGATTTCCCTCTTTCCCAGAGAGGCAGTAACGCCCCCCCCCCCCCCTCTTCTCTTTCTTTCCTCTCCGTCTTACACACACACCTCTTCCCTGTTCCTCCACCCCCTCTCTCCCTCTGCTTGCCAAGAGCTGGGGACTGTTAAACTGATTTCCTCGGGGAATGGAGAGGCAGACAGTCTGATGGGAGGGCTGTAATGCCGCCCCCTCTCTCGTCTCTCCAGTTCTGGGCCAGGCTGATCAGAGCCGGGGCCGAACAGACCCTCCCTGTGGTTCCAGACTCAGACGGGGAGATGGATGCAGCCCGGCTGTTCTGCCAGGGCCCGTCGCTCCGGTGGTGCTCGGAGGGACCGTGGCAGTACGGTTGCAGCGAGACACACGCCCACTGAGGAGCATGCTCCAAAGCATGCACTCATACTCTTGGCAGCAGCTTCTCGACTCTGTCAAGTTAATGGATGGGCCTCTGACTCTGGTCTGTATATCCCCACTGTTCCCTCTCTTGTAAAGCCCTGCTCTTGTGCAGCCTACATAGTTATCACTACACCCACTGCCACAATCTTGAATACAGAGAATGCCTCTGCAAGGAAGACAGACAGGGCTTTAATAGAATAATAAACACTAACTCATGTCTTGATCTGTGGCATCGAAAGCGACAGGCAAATTAAGTGTCGTCATGCTAATTAGAGTAACATGAAAAGGGATGAATTGAATCAAACATCATTTGAAAAATACTTTAAATAACAGAAGAGTGCATATTTTGGCTCAAGTAGGACCGTTAACTTCCAACTCACTTTTAAGATATAAATAAGCAGTGTTCCTATTTGTGTTTGGATATCTCATTCAGACGGTGAATATAAATACTCACATTTCAACAACATATTTAAGCTATTTCTGTTCAAATCTTCATTGGTATCACACATTGTTAAGACACCCACAGGCACGAGATTCCTCTTGCGCTCCAACATGAGAAGCAATGTATTTTCCTTTTGAAGGGAAGAAATAAAAAGAAGAAGGCTGTTAACTTTATCACCATGCTGAGGACAAAACAAGGGCGTCTAGAAAACAGAAGTGGGTCTAACGTAAAAACATTAACTGGTTTGAGAGATGAGGTAGTGACCTAACTGGTCAATATTGAATACACTTTATCAGCCAGAAAATCTCTGACACGACAGGCTTTTTCTCCAATCAGCCCTCCAGTGTTTGAGTGGTTATTTTGGAGTTTAGGGAGGGATCTGATCACTGCTGTGGCTCCAGCGAGGCTCATGGTGGCTGGTCCAGTCCAGTCTGGCCCATGTGGGGATGCAGCTGGTTTACCCAAGCTTGGCTCGTCCCATTCACGGGCCCTGAACCATGACCAAATAGCCTTCACATACACCTCCCATCAGCACAGCTAAAACAACACGCAGTCATCCAAAGACAAACAGATGCGACACTGCGCCACAACCGCCACATTCGTCCAAAACCGCACACACACAGTCACACCCAGACCTGCAGAGCGTTAGGCACCCACTACTCAAATATAAATGTACCAACCCAAAGTCCTTAAAAGACCCCGGTGTATCGTAGCTTTACAATGTCAACCTTGAACTTTCAGCCAAAAAAGTTAGTCTGCTTTTTATCAAATTTCAGAGGACAGTCTTGTTGCCAGTAATGCTCTTAACTGCTTGGGTTGTAACTACATCCATTTTTAACCAATCATTTCTCACAAGAGGTAATATCCTTACATCTTCAATACATGATAAATGTGAATTGAATATGCATTTAGGCATGTCACCTATTTTAGATGAATGCAGTGGTCTTGAATTTACTTGAAATGATCTGGCTCGGCCTCAAAACCTGTTCCTGATGAAGGGTCCCAATTGTCACAAAAATGGTATGTGCCACAGTTTTCTATAACCTGATTATTTTGGAATTATTACATACATTTCAGCTGTTAAAATATCTTTATAGTATCTAAAGGCAGTGTCATCTAGCCTTTCTCATCATAAATATATTAAACAATGTAGAATAATTCATTATTATCAATGATATCACATTGCTTAGCAAATAAGGGGTTTAATATTCTTCTATGGTTCAGCAGTGATGTTTAAGGAGCTAAAGCTGCTGATCGCATTTTTATGCAGACACACAATGCTTTCATAACTTATGAATGCGCTGTGTGTATACATGGGGCATGTGGTTGAACTCATTGTTCATTATTACAACAAACAATAGGACTAACACAACCTGTCAACTGAAAAGCAGCATGTCCATTTACCTTTGATTTACTATTACTACATACAGTGTGTGGTTCAGGCACTCTGGCACTGGCAACACAAGGGAGGCAGAGAGAGAGAGGCCCCTCTGTGGTCTGTGTCCAACACTGATAAACTGGCAGACACACATCGATCCAGCAGCTCCTCAGCCCTGCACTCCACTTTGCTGAAAACACTCGACTCCAGAGCAGTAAAGAGAAATATCATATGTTTATCATCTTCAACCTTATCTGCATCCGAGACATTGACTGCTTTCTGTATGCAACATCTCAGCTTATCCATGCCTTGTGTCCTTGTTTGACTGCAGTTTATCACAAAGCCACACATTTCATTTACTAACCAAACATTTGTACATACAGATCTGTATCAAATACTACTAATAATACTATCATCTGCTGACTCTAACTTTATGGTTTGTTTTAGCCCACTTAGGCCACAGATGTGTTTTGACACCAAGAACGATTAATGCCAGAGTGGGTGAAAATACACTGAAAGCAACCACAGTGCACACACACAATGGTGAGCATGCCCACAAACATATACAGTACACATATTCTAGAGAGCAGTGAAGCAGATTCAGCTGTGCTCTTAGCTCACCGTCCCTCTCCAATGACCTCATACCCTGACAATGCCACCATTCATACAGATGTTGCTTACAAAACCTGGAGTCAGACTCCTATTGTGTGCGCTGCTCCTCCTCACAACAAGAGGTTTAGCCAGAGGTGCTCCCCTACTACAGTGGAAGAAAATGAATGGATCACGTAATAGTGTAACCATTTACGCTAATAGTTTAACCGCTTACAAATGACTTCATACTAAGCTAAACGCTCAATCAATCACCATGTAGCGGAGTTAAAAACAGAAACATCTTTGGCTGCTTCACAAGTTTTCTTTTGTAATTTATGAACAGAATATGCATTTTTCACTCTTTTGCTGTATAAGGTAACACTTGAACTTCAAGGCTTTTACCCCACATGCCTGTTTCAAATCTATAACTATACTGAAACATAACAGTAAGGGTTGTGTAAATGAAATGTTAAAAAAGCTCCATTAGCGTGCTAGAAACACTTTGATTATTGGTCCTCCTGTGTCCTATGAAATGTTTCTTTAAGAGCAAACTGCTTTTTTCCCCCTCCTCAAGTAAAAAGGAGTACATTTAGAGCATGCCAGGAATTATGTCATCCACCCATCTAGTGCCAACTACACAGCCAAGAGAGCTGCAGTGAAGGAACATATAGTACTGTTTACCTCTTAAAAAAACTCAGCACCTAGCCTGATGCTTAGTGACACATTTATTGTCCTTAGTAACAATGTAAACAATAGATAATTGAGGAGATAATAAATAACACATTTTCATACAACAGCACCAAACTGTTCGAAAAGCCCCTCTGTCTGAAATTAGCAGGCAAGCAGGATGTGTGGAAAGCATGGAGTGCATTTCAAAAGGACACAAAAACAATGCGGAATCCACCATTGACAGGAGTAAGGTCATATAGTCGCGCTCACAGATGTTTTTTTAAAACCAGCTTGATAAGGGCCTGTTTGGGCTTCCCTTGTTACAGATGAGACATCTGTGATAGATAGTGAATGTCTTTCATCATACAAACAAAGACATCAAACCATCTGAGCAGGAAAGTATTCAGGGTAGAAAACAGTGCACATATGAACATGTGTTTATAAAGCACAGTTCCATCTATGAATGCATATGTGTGTAACCTTATTTCTCTGTTGTTTTTAAGCTCCTGGCTCTCTGTATGTGTATGCATGTCTGTGGCTGTCTAAGTATGTGACACAGTGTGAAGAGGATGACAGAGCCTGAGCAGTCTGTGTGTGTGTGTGTGTGTGTGTGTGTGTGTGTGTGTGTGTGTGTGTGTGTGTGTGTGTGTGTGTGTGTGTGTGTGTGCGTGTGCGTGTGCGTGTGCGTGTGCGTGTGCGTGTGCGTGTGCGTGTGTGCGACTGTTCGCGAGGTCCTGTGGAGAACCGGCTCTGAGCGTTGACGTAATGCTTTGGCCGCCGTGCTGTGGAACTTGGCCTCCTCTCTGTAGCGTTTCCTCTACGCTGCGAGGGTCAACTATCCCACAACCTCCAGCACACAACACGCACCATTCTATTCCCCAGACCACAACAGAGCAGAACACAGCCACACCCGGCACCACGAGCACCCAGTGCTTCGCAAGAAAGAGAAAAAAAAACACTTGAACCAAAGCTAATAAAACACTCCCAGACAACCAGCTAAAAGCAAAAAAAAAAAAAAACATAAGTCGGCTTCGCTGCTCACTTTAAACGATGGCACTTAAGGAGAAAATCAGAGATAGAAGAGAACAAAGATGGGCACTGATGCAGATACAGTCTTTGGCCCAGAGAGCACAAACAGAGAGCTTAGAGCGAGATATGAGTCCCCAAGGGGCCACAGCAGTCCTTCGGCTCATTAACTATTTACACCAGAGACAGGCCTCCCTGCTGCTCTGGCCCACCACAAAATCAATTAGGGTTCATTAGCCCGGGTCCTGGGCATGCTTTCTCTGGCAGGGGAGGGTTAATCCTGCTACTGAGGCCTCCAGTGACCACAAAATATCAAACAATCACACACATATGTGCATACATGCATGCACACATGCAGAGGGGCTGAGGAAACTAGGCTGAGCATGAAGTGCTTTTACGGAACTCACTCATAATTCTTCCAATTTCTCACTCTCACACAGTTTGGTGTATCAGAATATCGATACCGTCTCTCGCCTTTCAAATCCCCTGCTCACTCCGCCTGTCTATCTATTTCCTTCATGTCTATCAAAGTCCCACTCAATCCCTTTCTTCGCTCTCACAATGTAAACGTTGAGCAGAAAGAGAGGAACCAGGTCCGTGCCTCGGGGGTGTGGGGTTACAGTGCGGAGATTTCCCATTGGCGGAAAGTCAACATGGTCGGGGTAATGCGATTAGAGCCGGATTGAGAACGTCGCAGGGGACACATGGGCCTGATCATGGCCCGGTTATCCGATAGCAGGGCCGTATTTATCGACGTGGCCAAGCGCGGATATTACAGACATTAGAGACCCCGTCTATGCTTATGAAACCCGCGCTGGAGATCGCACCCCGATAACACAATTAGTCTCTCACTTTCTGTCCACAATCATGGAATTCCATCAGTTTCGTTCAGACATCAGGGAGCACAATCTCAATTGATCCACAATTGGTTGCTGTGCCTCACGTCTGAATGGCCAACTAACCAGAAAGTTGTATGGTCGAGGGGCCTGTAGCCATTTAGTGACTGCATATGTTTATGGGAGGCCTACCAGAGCATTTACAATTCAATTACACAGATAGGGGTGGGGGAAAAAATAGCAAGATGTGTCTGGATGACGGCCAGGGGAGAGATAAGCCTAATACACTAATATTGTGTTACCCCAGCGTGTTACCATAGGAACAGTTGAAGAGATTCAAAGACTACAAAGACGATCAATCTTGAGAGAGCAGGAGGAAGAGGGAGAATTAAATGCCCTGGGAATGCTCCCGCTCTCCTCTATCAGAGCAATAATCTTCTAATGACCTCTGGCCTACCTCTGCTACCTCTCTATCTCGGTTCTCTCCTATCCTCTCTCTCTCTATCTCTCTCTCTCTCTACTATCTCTATATCTCTCTCTCTCTCTCTCTCTCTCTCTCTCTCTCTCTCTCTCTCTCTCTCTCTCTCTCGCTCTCTCTCGCTCTCTCGCTCTCTCTCTCGCTCTCTCTCTCTGCAGAGTCCGCTATCAGTGAACCTTTCCAAACACAAAGAGCGGCCAATGTTTTTCATCATGGTTTGTGATTTTTATGATATCCAGATCATGACACTTGCTGTTATATCTTAATGTCTTAACCATTTTCAGGAATATTTATTTTGAAAACAAAGGTTGGCTGGTGGTCACGTTGCTACAGTATTAATCAGTTCCTATCACCTAGAGTGATACTGTATGCATTTTACATTAATCAGACGTGCACTGCATTAGCAGTGCCAACATGCAAAGTAAAACTGAGTGGAGGTTTATTTTCTCCTCAGCTTCTTCGTCAGTCAGTCTTCTAACTCTCACTCTCTCAGTCTCTTTCCCACCGCTCTAACTGCCTGCTTTGTGAAGGATGAGGTCATTCGATTTTTTCCTTGCTGTGTTAAACTAGTGCTAACAAGTTGCAGGACCTACAGAACATGTTCTGTACATTAAGATATACATCAGGC